>NW_024543059.1:61637500-61907500 GCF_018167655.1 Microtus oregoni | reverse complement strand
CGAAGCCTACGAGGACGTGAGTCCTGTCTGCAGGCTCGGTTCCAAACCTCCTTGCTGACAGGAAGAGATGGAGAAACAAACTGTATTTTTAGTTCAACGTCAGTGCTTAGCATCTTTCAGTAACTTCAATGACCAATAGGTGGGCTTATTTTCAGCGGCATTATTACTTCAAGCGAAACCCATGCAATATGGAGCGCTACCTGGCTGTGTTTTCTACACTGCTCTCAGGCACCGGAGAGGTCCCTTTCCCAGAGTGTGACTGAAAGGTACACATTTGTACCTGCAAGTAAATATCAGCAACCCATCTGAGGAGAAAAATGTGCATCCGCAGCTACTGATCTAGAAGCAATTGGTTTTCCAGCAGGATCCTATATTTAATCTAAATTCTGCACCAGCTATATTAAACGTAACAAAGAAATGCAACCCAGAAATTATGCCTGGAGCCAAGTCCATTAAAGGTACTTCGGAATAACTAGAGTCCACGCACCTTAAAAGCTCCAGAAGCTATTTATACCTAAGAGGGGGGCTGTGCATAATCGCAACCACTGCATTAGAGAGGGGAGGGAGAGAAAAAAAAAAAAATCAGCCAAATTACGCTTGGTTAATTCAGAGTAACAGATCTGCCCCCAAGTGAATTGGAGGCCTTGAATTAATTCTGTTATGACAAATCAAGATAAACGTTCCCCCTAAATTGCATGCGATTTAATTAATTTTTGAGATCCTGGGTTTTTTTTTTCCTAGCTAATAGTTCACATGCTCCTGTGCTGTCATTGTGCTTGAGTGGGCAGACTTCAAAGTGATATTAAATAACCAACTATTAGATTTACCTAGCACGTCCTATTGGAAAAGTGCCATTTAATTACCTAGCCTGTTCAATTAAAGGGACAGCATTCTCTGAATATAGCAGCTTGCTGTTGATTACCAGGGAAATGAACTCGCTGTCTGGCGGCGTCTCCCTTCCTAACGCGAATCCCCTCCCCAAACACATCCTCCACCTCGGGCCACCCTCAAACCCCCAACCCGGGCCCCGAGCTCAGCTCAGCTCAGCTCACTGCGGCTGCGGGCGCCACGTGAACCGCCCGAGTGGAGCCGGGGACACCAGCGCCACCGCGCCGGCTCCTGCCCTGCGCTCGCCCCCTCGCGGCTCCGCACCGTGGACCCGGCCCGCCACCCACCCACTCGCCTGCTCAGACCGGAGCCCCACCCGACGGCGTCGGAACTTCCTTCTCTGGCCGCACTTTCCGCGCCAGTCACCCGGCCCGAAGTGGGGGTGGAGGAAAGCGTAGCGGATGGAGAAGGGGGAAAACGGGAGTTTGCAAAGCTACTCCACGGCGCTTGGGTGGTGCAGAGGGGTCGGGAGTCGCGGCAGGGAGGGGGCAGCTGTAAGGTTCCCCGACTTTTGGAAGGTGGAGGGGCCAGGCAGACGTGGGTCCCTTTAAGATCCACCCTCCCCCTCCTTCTCTACACCCCGCTTCCAGCCTTTCCCTCCCTCTCTTAGAGGCCAATTTTGTTAATTAAATGTTTTGTTTGCGACGAAGCTCTCATTCATTGCGGACACGTCATTCGGAGTAGATCTAAGCCAGAGACCAGATCTCATTAGATAAAGCCCATCAGAACTAAGAAAATGGAGGAGCCACTAATTAAAGCTTTTAATTGTGCAGATTCGCTGCAGCAAGGCCGCTGCTTTATCTGAAATCTTGAAGGAGAGGAGCAGAAGCCCAGCTCTGCTCAATCGACACTTGGCCACGGAGTAGGGGAGGTAGTGTGTGTGGGGGGGGGGACACCTCCCTCTTCGTTCTACCCCCACCCTCCCATTGGCTCGCCCAGCTCCCCCCAGCTTTTTAGCCAGATCTTGGTTGTTTTAAAATCAACAAAACAAAACAAAAAAACCCAAAGTGAGACCATGTAAAAGCCCCTTAATAAACTGCACTGTGGTCCCAGCCAGGCAAAGGGATCTTCTTCACCTGGTGACATGCAGAGGGACCACGCCACTCATCAGTAGTCCTAGGTGTCAGAAGCACTGAAAGCTACCCCAGCAAGTGAATTTGGGGGCGTCTGGGAAAGGGGATGTCTGGGAGAGAAAGAAATGCCAGCACATTCTTCATTTCCTCACCCTTTGGCTTCCTTAAAGGACAGAGAGAAAAGTAAGCCTTCAGTTATCTCTATGGGGCTAGATAGGAGGCTGGGCTTGAGGTGCCCTGAGCCAAGTGTGCGGCTGTCCATGAGCCATTGGGCACTGAACTAGAATCCGTCTCTCCTGGGCAGACAAAAGTTTCGCAGGGTAGCATCTAGTTCTAGAGCAAGCCAAATTCCAGCCCAAAAGTTCAGAGGCAAAAAGAAGCAAGGCTCCAAGATTATTTAAGTTTTAGAGCTGTGGGCGCATCCTGCACTAGATCCCAAGAAAAACGCCAAAAGGGCATTTATTATTTGGCCCCAAGAACAAGGAAAGGAATGGACCCCGTTCCCAGGAAGCCACTTGCCTAAACTTGTCCCGTGGGAATCCAAGTGGACCCATCTCCTGTTTAATTAGTGGTAGTCAGAAGCAAAGATAGGTCGTCGCCCCCTTGAAGACACTTGAGCAGAAACTGCACCATTTACCAAATCTTAACTGTCAATTTTCCCACTTCAACCCGCCTTCCTTTCTTAGCACACTTCTGTCTCCACTTAATTCTATTACTGTCAAAGCTCATGGCTCGGCTTGGAAGGAGAATCAGAAAGCATCACACCCAAGCTCCTGCTGATTCCCCAACATTTACTTCTAAAAGAACACTTAGTGAAATTAATGCAGCCCTATTAATTTAAAAATAAAAGCTCCCCCCTCCCATACTTCTTTCACTTGACTGACGGAGGATGCTAGCCGAGTGGATATAGGTTGCATGATCCGAATACCCAAACGTTTCAGTCCAATGATAGCACCAGAGGCAAGCACACCCATCCTCAGCTCCAAACTGCACTGGGATCGTGCACAGCATCGAACACAGACAACAACGACAACCACAGCGGGGCAAGATTCCGAGTAAAACATCCTGTCCACTATTTCCCCAAAACGAAGACAGGACTGAACGTTCTTCCTAATCACTTTATGGACAAAGGTTTAGAGCAGAAACAAATAGAAGGAAACTCTTTTAAGTGTGTGTTTTTCTAGTATCAGTGTGCCTGTCTTTTTTTTTTTTAATTACTGGATGTTGAAACAGAACACCTCCTAGAAGCATTCATGTGCATCAGTCTATCAAGCCATTTACTCAAATTAAATGTGTAATCCTTCAAATGCCTCCTTTCAAATTAATGAGTTTAAGTAGCTTGAGTTCACCTGAAAAGATCCTATAGGCACCTGACCTCCTGAATTCTTTCCATTAGCTGCCCTGAAGCCTGTTGGAAAAGGCTGCTTACTAGGACATGACTGTTCCTATACATTGCTTTAAATTGAAAGATTAGCATAATCCTATAGTCTCTTTGGGGGATCAAGGGCAGTGCTACAAATGGCAACAACATCAAAAAAAACAAACCCCAACATTCTTCAAATGAAAAGAAAAAAAAACCCAGGTTCTCCACCAAAAGCCACACACCAACAGTGACTCTGACAAACCTTTCCAGTGAGCCTATGAAGAAAAATACTGCCACTAGGTCTTGTTTTTATTTTATTATTATTTACTATAAAAAGAATTACAAGTCTTTAAACTGATGGGTAATCAGTGTTTTTCACAAGAAGCACAAAGAATGAGTCATAGCATTCCACTCAAAAAAGTTGAAAAGTGCTTATGTAAATATCATAATTAGCCATCACTAGAGACGAATAATTTCTCACTAACTGCACTTTTATTTTTAAATAAACCTTTTGTCTCTGAGTGTGAGTCCCCGCTTAGGTCTGAGAAAGCACCTGAACGCCTACATTTTAGACAGGCTTACTTTTTTAACCTGAAGCCTAAGCTGAGGCTACACTTAGAATTTATTCCAGAGGATGCCCAACCATGGACACTTAACCGCCCAAGTACCACCAGACCAGAGTTTTTAGCCTTACTTTGTCTTCAAATGCTGTAAAATCAACACATGCTTTTTTGAGTCCCTTAAATGCCACCAACTAAAGGGTGGTTTTTTTGTATTTTTTTTTTTTTGAAGTGAAGTCTGTCATGAATCCCCATGGATGTCCTCTCCTTCCTTAAACCCCTGGTAACCCCTAGACCTGTTCCTGCTGGGCTCACCCATCTGGCAGAAAGGCAGCGGACTTACCTAATGTAGTCATTTCTGCAGAGGATCATGCCGCTCTTGGTGTAACAGGACGTGCCGATGTCGCCCAGCTGCGCCTGGCAGCAGGAGCACTTGAGGCAGCGGCTGTGCCAGTAGCTGTCCATGGCATAGAGCAGAAAGCGGTCCGCAATCTTGCCCCCGCAGCCTGCGCAGCGCTTCCAAGAGAGGGAGCCGGCCGTCACCGGGGGCGGCTGCGAGCTGCTGCCCGGGTTCACCATGGTCTAGGGAGAGAGAAAAGACAAAACGGACGATGCAAAAGTTAGAAGTCGATCTCCGGGCGCCTAAAGCCAGCGCGCTCCCCTCCTCCCTCCCCCAGAGTGGCTGCAAGAGAAGCAGCAGCAGGGCCAGGGCGGGAAGGAGGCCGATCGGAGAGAAGGGAAGGAGGGAGGCTCGCCGGCAGCAGCCGCCTGTTTACTTTTCTCAAGCTTTGTTCTGGGGCCACGAGCTGCTCTCAACTTTCCAAAGCGCTCGCCGCCGCTGACAATTTCAGCTCGGGGACTGTCAAAACTCCGAGAGCCAGGCTCGGTGGCGCGCTCCACCCCTCGCGGCGCCTCCTCCTCCCCACACCCCCCCCCCCCACCAGCGCCCGCCTCCGCCCGCTCCTCCCGCCGCCGCCCGCCTCCAGCAAATGAGGGTCAAACCCACCCACCGCCGCGCCCGGCCCCTCCCCGGCCCCCGCCGAGCCCCGCGAGCCAGCCGCGGGCCGCTGGAGGTGACCGCCAGCCGCAGCCACGTTCCCTCCCGAGCTCTGCCGGGGGAAGTGAGGCTGCAGTTCATAAGTTGCAAATAGTTAGGGGTTTTCTGCAAGGCGGGGGGGGGGGGGTGGTGGTGGAGGGAAGGAAAGGCCGAGGGAGAGTTGGAGGTGGTGGGAGGGGAGGGGAGGCAAGGTGGCGAGAGGGGAGGGGGGGTGCCGGGTGTAAAGTTGCGAAACTGGTTTTTCGTATTTTAAACAGCACCTTTCACATGCCATTGTGGTGACCGCCATCTCCCATTATTGTTCCAAATCTCATTTCATTTTGAAGATCAATGAGTGTTTTCAGGACACAGGCAAGGATAATAGATCATTGAACTTTAGGATGCCTGTTAACTTCCTATACAAACACTCTCCACTTTGGTCTCGCTAATCTGCCCTTGATCAGCAATTTAAATGCTAGAGCTTTGTTCCTCCAAGGGGGGGGGGGAGTAGATACTGTGTGAGGAGGCGCTATTGAGGGACACACAAGTTAAATTCAAGCCAGTCCTGCTGTCACCCAAAACTGATTTTAAACACCCCCCCCCCACACACACACACTTTCTAATGAATGCCACAAGAGAAGCAACTGGGGTATAATATAGGAATCAATTTATAAAGCTTAGCTTAAACCGATTAATTTGTTGCCTCCAATCCGGAGTCCAATAAAGTCCTAGGGTTTCTCCAGTCACTTATTCTATAAAAAGATCAAGTTATTTACTGCCAATTAAGCAGCCTGTTTTGTCTTTGTCCTCTGTATGCCGAGAGTGTGGGCTCCCCCAGGCTCCCCAAAACATTCAGCAGATACCTCAGAAGGGAGAGGGCCAACTTTGTCTGTCCCCAGCCCAACTTAACTGCAGCAAAGAACAGGGGAGAAGGAACGAGAGAAGGACTCCGGTTCCTTAAATAGGCCGATTTTAAACACATTTCCTCCGAAAGAGTCCCGGAACGTGTGTCCAGTGACCGCACAATAAACCAGAATAAGAACTGCACCAATTAAGCTGTAACAAAACCCTGAGACTCTGGAAACAGGACCGCTCTAAAACCCATTAGCATTGCATTTATCCGAATGCATCATACCTTTATGTAAATTGATTTATCTGATGCATTTACTCGAGGAATTGCTTTTTGTTACAATTTCAGCCCTAACCCAAATGAATCTGCATTTCCTGCCCTAGGTCTTTAAACTGTCCCCCCCCCCCTCAACGTTTTAATCGCTCCGAATTCCTTTTTAAAAGGGGAGGGAGGAGATTCCAAGCTGCTCCCCGCCCCCATCTTTAGTGAGAGGTAAATATATATGTATTTTTTTTTTTGAAAAGGAAACATTACACTGAGAAAAGCATCCAGTAACCCCATTAGCTAAAGCTCTTAAGGACAAGCAATACCTTAATGCTGATTAAATCTAAAAGAGATGAATCAAGAGGACTGACCAGAAACTGACTCCCCTGATAACTAAGGACGGGCCCTCATCAAGTTTCATTTAGAGTTGGAAAAAAAAGAAAGAAAGCTTTTAAGTTAAATAGGCTTATACTCTAGTAATTACATAGCCAAGCAATTTAGGTCCTGGGATAGCCAGTGAAATAGAAAGCAGAGCTGGCAGCTAGAGGCAAAATCTGCCCCCCTTTAACAACGTCTCTGGTGTTTTTTAATGGAGACCAAGGGAGGGACAAACGTAGCGCTGGCCATTTGTAGTACAAAAATGGATGCTTAATTCATGTCTTGATTTTAATTAGGTGATTCACCGGATTTCTCCTGGATTGGAACAAAAGACTTATAAGCCAAGAGGAATTCTTTTTAAAAAGAGAACAGGCAATGCCGGATCCTGGTCACTTAGAGCTTTTCGGTCCCTGTTTCAAATAGTGTTGGGGGGTCATGACTATGGCCCCCACCCACGCACACGCCACTTCTCATCTAAGCAGCCCCTGTCTTTCCTTTAGGAACTGGAACTGCCCCAGACCTCTCGAGGGTCCCCACCAGCCCGGTCTCCAAGAAGAACCCTTTTGTAAGCAAGGAACCGCTACAAAGCTGGCGGCCCGGGGCTGCCCTCGGTGCTAGCTCGCAGGCCGGCCTCGTAGTTTCAGACTCACGCATTATCTAAGGCGACGTATTGTTTACTTGCAATTTGGGACGGTCAAGGGAAGGAAGCCAAAGAAAACAGCCCCAGCCCCGACCAGTCCCCCCCCCCCCTCGCCCCTTCCCCGCTCGCGGTGCCCCCAGCCACCCCCTTACCTGCTTCTCCCCTATATTGCAATACTGCGAGAGGCGGCGGCGGCGGCGAAAAGCGAGCGGAGCCGCTCGACTTCCAGGGCAGGGGCGCCGGGGCCGGCGGAGCTGGAGGGAGGGAGGGAGTTCTCGCAGAAGCAGGAAAGGGGAGGAGGGGGCTAAGGGCTGATTTTTTTTTTTAATCGCGTGGCTCTGGGGCGGGTAGAGAGAGCCCCACGCTAAGTGGCAGGCGGCCCAGCGCAGAAGTGTCAAGTCTCAGCCCGCGGGTCCTGGTCCTCAGCCCCCGGCTGCGCGCGAGCAGCTGCAGGCGCCCTCGGCCCGGCCCGTGCGGCGCAGCGGCAGCCACTGCTGCAATCGCGGCTTCAAGTTTGGCAATGTGGCTTCACTTTGTACGCGCCCCCGCCCCCGCCGCGCCCGCGCGCTCCTCCTCCTCCGCCGCCGCCTTCCTCCCGCCCGCCCGCTCCGGGCCGCCGGCGGCTCGGCCGAGCTCTTGCCCCCACCCCCCCCTCCCGCGACCTGCGGCCCGGGAGCGGCGGTGCAAGCTCGGCCCCGCGGCCCGCGCGACGGCGCACGGAGTGGAGAGCTGCGGACCGGCCGGGAGCGCTGCACCGATCGGCTGCCCCGCTGCTGCTGCCCGGCTCGGAGGCGGCGGCGCGGGCCTCTAACCGGCTCGCTCGCTCCTTCGGCGGCGCTTACACATGTGTTACTGACAGAGCAGAATCCCAACTACTCCCCGGCTCTGGCGCCGACGTCAGCGACCCTCAGCCACTGGGCGGCCGGATTGTTCAGGCGGAATAATAAAACCTGCCAATCCGGGGAAGGACAAAGGGTGACTAAAACGAGACTCGGGGGGCGGGGAGCGAGGCGGGCGGCTGAGCGGGCCGGGCCCGGGAAGGCGGGGGGCCAGGGTCGGGGGACGAGAAGGGATCCCGGTGGCGCGGAGGACGCAGCCAGCGAGCGCGTGCCCAGGCTCGGAACCACACCTGCCCGGGCGTGGGGACGCGTGGAGCCACCCCCCCGGAGGGCCTCGGGGATCGCCTTCCCTGGCCCAGAGAGCAGACCCTCGGGAAACTTACTTTCCCAGAAATGGGTCTCTTCCTGGTAGGGTACAGGATTCTTTCTGCCGGAGGGAGGTAGACTTCACACAGGCGCAAAAGCTCTTGTTTTGTTTAATTCACGGGATTGCAGATTTCAAAACCTTAGGGAAAGTGGGAAATAGTTCCTACGTAAGTACTGCTTGCTTAACCCCATCTTGCTCCCTTTAACCCCAGTGTAAACTGGATGGACCAGGCAGTTCATAGATGCTTGTCTGTTGCTGCCGGGTACAGATCACATCCCTGGTTTTCAGAGATGAAGAAAACTTTATAGAGAAAGCGTTTGCTCGCCATTCTCCCTCAGTGTGGATATGCTAGCTCTCTCGTAGCCCCTTACAGCAATGCAAGCCTTTGGAAGACCTGCTAGCTCACAACCCTAAGAAAGGAAAAGTACTCATTTCCTGTACATATCAAGATTTGAGGAATGCTACTTCGGATTCTCTTTCCAGGGCCAGAGCTCAGCGTAGGTCCTCGACTATCTAGTTATTCGACTTTATTCTGCCAAGTAGGTTTAATAAATCTCCCATCTGAGGTTAATATTAGGATTGATTATTAATAGTAAGTTCCAGAGATATTTTTCTGTTGGAAATTATCATGGAAGTGCAAAGCCTTGCCGCTAAGTATCATTAACTACAACCATCCTTGTGGGACAAGCTTTCATACTGTATTACACACGGGCCTGCTGGACGGAGAAAAAGAAGTTGAAGGAAAATCAGGCGATTTAGTCCTTGCCTGTGTGTGCAGAACTTTCGGTCCTTTAAACTGCCAAAATTAGGGCAGAAGAATAAATATTGCCCATGAAACCAGGCCGAGGATGATTTTTAATGCCAGTTAAAAAATACCCATTTCTATATTCTAGCCCCTTGAATTCTGAGCAGGTTACAGTTAAAAATTATCCTGATGGATTTGTATTTAACGTGGCATTCATATGATCGTGTCACCTTGGGCACATATTAAAAGCATTTTTATATAAATCATTGAGGTGAGAATAATAATTGGGATGTCCTGTGCAGCAAAGCAGCTGAACACGATGAAGCAGGCCAATTTAGGAAAGATTTAAAAAGAAAAAAATCAGAGGAGGAAAGGACACCGTGAGGAAATAATGCCTTGTAATTTCTGGGTTCATTTTTGACTCGTTAATAATTTACATCAACCAAAAGGAGGTAAGCACGAGGAGTTTTGTTTTTAAAACCAGTCTCAAAGTAGGTATTTCTACCTCTGACTAGTGAGTTCTGGGATTTGGGGCCTGCACCATTTTGTTCAGTTGGTACCTCAGCGACTGCTATTGTGTAAGAATACAGCAGATGAGAAGAGTTCCATCTCTTTGTGATCACTTTCTTATCTCTAAAAAATGAAGAACTTAAACCTTATGGTCTTTTTTTTCCCCCTTTTTAGCTGTTTTTGTTTTTAAACAGAGCACATACCATGTAGCATCATAGTGAGTTGTGGCATTTCCTCAAGTCTGAACAGTAACATGAAATTTTAATTCTAAAATAAAATGTTAGAAATGTAAGCGGGAATATACTCAGCTGTCACGGAATGATTTTTCTAAGGATCCAGGCAGTTTCTGTGGAAGGAAGGAAAGAGGGACTGACGGAACTTTGAACATGTGTCTCCAGGCTTCATGGGGCCTGCTCCTTCGGGGACGGTTTTAATGTTTTGATTCTAATTGTGTGTGAAGTCTGCATATATATTCCAGTAAAGTGGAGTGGGCTGGAATATACCACCCGAAGGCTTCATTTACTGGTTACTGTGGTTATAGAAAGCAAAGGTAGTAGAGGCTACCATCTTCTCTGAAGGCTGAGAAGTGAATCTATTTGCTGTTTCTGATCCTACTGCATGCACTGGCTTTGTGGGAGCCTAGGCAGTTTGGATGCTCAACTTACTAGACCTGGATGGAGGTGGGGGTTCCTTGGACTTCCCACAGGGCAGGGAACCCTGATTGCTCTTTGGGCTGAGGAGGGAGGGGGACTTAATTGGGGGAGGGGGAAGGAAATGGGAGGCGGTGGCGGGGAAGAGACAGAAATCTTTAATAAATAAATTAAAAAAATAAAAATAAATAAAAATAGAAAATCCAGGTGTACTTGAACCACAGCGCCACCTCTGGGTAGTCTTTATTTCTGCATCCTTGGTCTAAGCAGCCCTTTCTCATGCAAGTCCTTCTGCCTGTGATCTCAAAAGTATCTTCCTGAGAGAGGAACTCCGGGTCACTCTTTGATTTCTGGTGATCCTAAACATACAAAAACGGCGAACATATGCAAGCTCTTGAAAGACACTGATGCCCTCTTTAATAGAATTGTTCAAACAATTATAAAAAATAGCACCAAGAAATAATTCTGATACCAAATAAAATGAACTAACTCGGGATAACGTCACATTGTGTCCGTTGATTTGGGAAGACTCTGTGGACATCACATATTCATCATTCACTCAGTGACCTAAAGTAAGGGACAAAGGTATAGCACTTTATCAAAAAGAAAGGAAAAAAAAAAACCAAACTGTTTCCCAAGGGTTTGTTGTTGTTGTTGTTATTTTAATTAAACCAAAGAACCATGTAGATCCTAAATCAAGTCCTCCTTTTCCCTGCTTGCCCTGAAATTGTTTGTCTTCATCTTCTCAGCTGAGCTCTCCCTCATGGACTCTGTGCTCCCCAGTGACAAGTCTTTTAAGGATCCACAGGCAGCAGAAGCTCTGTCTGTCTGTCCTCCTAATATGGCAATGCCAAGACAAGTGCTCAGCTCTTTTTCATGGCGGCCTGGGAGAACGGTGGTGCCCTTGGAAAGCCCGGAAAAAGCTGTATTTTTGAAGGAAGGCTTTCCATTACAAAGGGACTGCCCACCTTTACTCTGGCATCTTAGAACTCCAAAGGTCCCAGTGGAGAAGGACGAAACCAGTTAAATACCAATGCCAAAGACTAGGCGGTAGGTTATGCTTTCCTATTGGCTGGGTGTGGAGAATACAGTACCTAGGGCCTGGGAAAATCTGAAGCCTTTAAAAGAATAGAGTTAAAGCTGAATAGGGTTGCCAGTCGTGCGTGCCTAATGTCCCGGCTACTTGAGAGGCTGAGGTAGGAAGACTGCTTGAGCTGGGAAATTTGGGACAGCACGACCCTCAAAAGAAGAATGGGGAAGGGAAAGAAAAGAAACAAGGAACAAGAAAAAAGGAGGGCTAGGGGATATAACTCAGTTGACAGGGCGTTGGTGCAGCATGTAGCCGATTGGATCCCAAAGACTGCAGGAACCAGGTGTGGTAGCAGAAATGTGGGACCCTCCCTTGGGGGTTGGCGAAAGAATTAGAAATACAGGGTCAACTCAGCTACACAGAAAAGTCCACATGAGATCGTGTCTCAAAAAACCAGCAACTCTTGAAAAAGAAGGAAAAGAAAGGGGAAGGAAGAGAGAAGGGTTCGCATGGTACAAGGATAAGCAATCGCTTCATTAGAACATTAAAAAAAAAATACCTCAATGATTAATATGATAAATATCCCACCAAATTAGTTTTAGATAGAAAGTTTTAGCTAACTCCTATTCTATAAGGGAATTAAGACCACAGGGAAGAAAATGGTTTCATTGGAATAAAAACAGAACGTGGCTGAAGAAAAAGGAAGCATCCATGTTGCTATCGCATTGAAACTGCTGTAACCGGCGCTATAACTGAAGGTGTAGGTTCTGCTTCTAACTTCTCTTAGGGCGTGTGGAACTCATGGCAATGACCGGCAAGGTGGGAAAGATGAAGGGGAAAAGGGTCCAGAATTGTATTTTCCCCAACAAGCAAGGCAACTTTACTATAATTGCGAAAGATGACTCATTTTCTTCGTGTGGGTTCATAAAAAAGAAAGGCCTTCACTACACCCCAAATCTGCTTCAGAACTATAGGTACATCTTCATTTAGAATTTATCTTATGGTAACGATTTCTTTGGAGAAATTTGGCTCCTCCAGGCTGCCTATCTAAGACTGGAGTCTGTTAACGCTCCAAGCACAGATGATACTGTGCAAAACAATGAAGAGATTCTTTGCAAGAGACTCGCTTTGTTCCCTCAGACTAGAGCAGTGGTTCTCAGCCTTCCTGGTGCTATGACCCGACGTGATTATAGTTCCTCACGCTGTGCTGACCCCAACCATAAAGTTACTTCCGTTGCTACTTTGTACCTGTAATTTTGCTACTGTTGTGAGTCGTAATATAAATATCTGTATTTTCCAATGGTCTTAGATGACTACGTGAAAGGGTCCTTGGACCCCAAAGGGACTTCGAGCCACAGGTTGAGAACTGTGGCTTGAGGTGGCCTGATAGGTCAAGTGATGCTTATTAAAACCAAGATAAAACTTTTCCTGGATAAATTTAATTTAATAATAGGTACAAGAGAGAGTATAAATGTGTGTGTATGTAATACTGCTGAATGCATTAAAATTATATAGTCTGTCAAAAACAGTGATCCTATTTAAAATCAATTATTGCCCCTTCAAGACAAAGGAAATGAGAACCTACTGACATAAAAATTAAAGCCATACAACATAATTCATTTTCCTTTTTGTTATCTCTGTTTTCGGTAAAAGAGGGATAATAATTAAGAAATCTTAAGCTGTCTAAACCACAAATTCTGTAGTGTCATTTTAATTGTAGTATTGATATAATTAAGATTTTTTAAAACTCTGTGCAGTTTTCTAATGAAATGTACTATTTTAAATATAATGCTAGTTCTTATTTGCTCACAAAGAAATTGATGAAAATATGAGAATATTTATTCATTGTAATGAATGACTGTTGGAATTAGGGGAGTACAATCCATAGCTGTCTGTGGCCTTGAAAAACACACATCTCTACTCTATATAGCACTATAAATTTTTTCGAATAAAAAGAACAACCAGATATGGATTTTTTAAAATAATAAAATTGGATAACTCAATTGACTAAAATGTGTTCCCTCCACGCAGAGGTACACATTATAACGTCATCATTTATATTTCCCAACATAAATCAAATTTCATAATAAAATTGTTTTTGATGAATCACCACTTCTTTTCTAGCTTCAAAACATTCTGACAGAGAAAGCAAATTTGTTGATCTCTCTGTATGATAAGAAATCACTGAAAATATATTTAAGACTTTTAGTCTACGGTGACTTTTTTTTTAAAAAAGAAATGTCCCTTAAAATTAAATAGTCAAGTGAAGCCAACCTCAAATTTGGGGAAAGAACCAAAGAATAAAATTGACTTTATTTTCAGCATTTTTCCGGAGCCATCTGTTGTGTCTCTGACAATGAGGCCAAGAAGAGTCATCAGAGAACAATGTCATGAAACCAATTTGCTTAAAAATGAAAACGTAAACCACACTACCTTTAAGGTGTGTTTGTTCTAGGCATAGGTTTAAATATCCCAACATTGTCCCCAGATGTCTCCTGCCTATTTTTGTTGCTTTTCTCCACTGAGATAACAGTTCGCACTGCCCTGGAATTCCTCCATACCCCTGGTGTCCGGTAGTAAATCCTGCATGTTATTAGAATATCTGTCTGTTATCAGCCCAGTCAGGGGGTGAATTATTGACTATAACTCATTGCTGGGAAGACTGCACATGGCACTCCAGTGAAGTTTTGATAATTTCTAGAAGTCATGATAATTTATGGACGGGGGTTTTGATTGATTTCCCTCCACCTATTTTGTGCCTATCAGTAAATAGGACACATATTGATGGCCTACTTGAAGTACATTAACAATATGGGACAATTCACAACTTAAGCATGTCTGTATTCCCCCCAGAGAGATTCTGTTAACACAGCAACTCGGTGTCTGTGAATTCTCTTCTGTTTGCTTTACTCGTGGGAACTGGGAATCACAGATCTCTGCCACCTGAATGTGGAAAATCACTGGTCATAGAGCTATTTAGATGCATCCCTTGTTTACACTGATTCTAGCCTCTGCTTATGATGAATCAGGGAACCAGAGGCAGGGAAGCAAAACACATACAGAAAGATTTTTGCATCACTTCAAGTATCAGGATCCAGCCCATAGGATAAGAGACCTCTTGAATCCAATGAATTCTAGCTAAGTTAGTTATTATTTGAAAATCTTGTAATATATGTATATAAAATTCACAGATACTGTTCAATATGCTATAACTGTCACTTTAAAGTTTGTTAGACTATTGGATAATATCCGCCCTTAACAACAATTCTATTGTACTATCTTTTGTGTTTGTTTTCCTCCTGTCTCATTTTTGCTACATTCTCCAAATTCAATTATTTCCCAGAGTAAACTCTACTAGACAAATGTTTCTTTTATTCCTTTACTGAGTTTTCATCATTGTGATTTCATTATTGTCTGATTTTACTACAACAATTGCCTCCTAGAAAAATAACAGTATTTCCAACTCTTAATATATACTTTGGAATAAGGCAAGCAGTATAAATAATAACTTCAATTTAATGGTTATTTTCCTAGATGCCATTTAAAACATGTCTACATATCTAGAAATTTCAACTTACGCCCAAATAATATTTTGAAATCTGAAATAAAAATAATGGTGTTGCTTTTGCAAGAGCAGTCAGGATCAAAGGCGGGTTACTTGACTGAATACTTGGCTGGGGGAAAATAATGCTTTCTTCATTTTGTCTTAATTTAGTAGCTTCTAGCAGTCATCTAAACAATCTTAAAATTAAAAGATAATGTTAATGGGAGAGGCTGTTGTCATAGGATAATGGTTCCCTGCTGCTAGATTAATGCAGCCACAACAATGCTAGAACACTCATTGAAAATACAGGGGGAGACAAAACCGGGAGATTTATTTCCAAAGCAGGTGTCATGGAGCCTGTGACACTGTTGTGTTACAATTACATTGCTTCATTTTTGCCAAATCACAGTGGAGAATGATCTTTTTTCCCCCTGAAGGGTACGAAGAGGCAGTGGCATGGGCTCAGAGCTCCAGGACTAAAGTGCATTCTTTTAGACTAGAGGAAATTTCTTGTATGACTCTTCCAATCAGGAGGACGCTCTATTTTTTAAACATGTATATACATCTGTGTGCACGTACGTCTCATGCGTGGGTACCCTCGAGAAATCGGTAGAGGCGCCCGCCGTTGGAGTTCCCTGGAGCTGGAGTTACTGGTTGTAAGCAGCCAGCATGATGTGGGTGTTGGGAACCGAACTTGCATCCTCTGGAAGAGCAGTAAGTACTGGTAACCACAGAGCCATCTTTCCAGCCACAGAAGGAGGCTTCTTAAAGCTGTACCACTGACACATTTGAAAGGCACAAATGTGCCTTTGTGCCCTCAAAGAGGAGGGGCACAACAACAAAAACCATCATCATTATCTACGTGATACTGGTCGATAGAGTGATAAGCGTCACTGGCATCCGTACATGTCTTCCCAGCAAACTAGGGAGTGATAAGCTCTCCATAGATGTTCACTGCCATAGCCAGCTGTCCTGCTTGGTCTAGTAGCATCCAGATAAGAGTTCCAAGGGCCTAACAAGAACATCATGGAAGTCAGAATTCCTAGCAGCCCCCCCCCCCCCCAGAGTCCCACTCATTTTATGGCTGCCCCATCTATGTTCTTACCTATCAGGCCAAGCAGTTTCTTTATTAATTAGCCAATGGAAGCAACAGATAGACAAATGACCTTTGCACCTATCTGTGGACACATGTATGTGGACACACATACACACAAGATTCCCCTTCTCACGGGCTAAGTATAACAGAAACAACCACAATATTACCTTTTCACTCAAATCCATCTTGATTTAGAAAAAAGTAGCCAGTAATGAACCTTTCTGTGTGTGCCAGACACTGGGACAGACTTCCTCTAGAGGGACTCTTTATCCTCACAACATCCAACATGAACAGAATCACTACCTCTATTTTTAAACAAAGAAAACTTCAATCCAAAAGTGAAGTTTTTGTTCAAGACCAGTGTCAAAATGAGGTTTAGAATGGGGTTGTTCGTCTAGGTCTGGCAGTGCAAGCCTTTGTAATTCCAGTTACACAAGAATGTGAGGCAGGGGGATTTCAAATTCTAGACATGTCTTGGGTAAAGCACAAATTCAAGGCCAGCTCTACCAGCTTAGCAAGATCCTGCTTCAAAACAAAATATAGACCATGAGTTGGGGACAGGTCACGGTAGAGCACTTTGCCAGCAAGTATGAGGCTAAGTTTCAATCCTCTGCAAAGTTCTCAGATTGAGAGACCCTTCCACGGTCTTCCAATCAGTGGGTAGATGAGCTCTGCCAAACAATTTTCTGAATTTTTAACTTCTTATCCTGTGTTTCTTAGCTGGAGGTTTTGCTAGCTGTTAGGAATTTGGTGATATCTGGAGACACTTTTGGCCATCACAACTAACAGAATGGAGGTTGTTACAGGCATTAACAAGTGAAGTTCAGAGATGCTACCAAAACATCCCCAAAGCAGGGGAAAGAGGACTAGGAAGCTGGTTCTGAGGTTAAGCACACTGGCTGCTCTTGCAGAGGATCAGAGTTAGGTTCCCAGCATTCATATGGAGGCTCAGAACCATCTTAACTCCAATTTCAGGTGATCTGGCACCCTCTTGTGGCCTCTGCAGGTACCAGGCGTGCAACCAGTATATTTACATATATACAGGCAAACATCCATATAAAATAATAACTAAATAGATCTGTGGACATTTGGGGAATAATAATAGGGTTGTTGTTGTTGTGCTGAGGTGAAGAAGTCTTGCACTAAACTATTGTTGGACTTTGGGTGATCATAGTGAGAGGTAACCTGACTTGTAGAACTTCTGTGAATAAACTTTAGTGAAGATTTACAAAGAAGTTCCTTTAACCGGAAAATTTTCAGTCTTGAAAAGTCAATTGAGGCAAAATTTACGTCCATCCCAGAAAAAGTCTACGCACTATAGTCTACAGGGGGGAAAATGTTCAGTGCATGGAAGTGTTTGAGTTTGAACATACAAAACAAAACTGCAAAACTTGAAAATAAATAAATTTTCAAACAATTTTCTATAGAAAGTAAGTGACTGACTTTCAAACTGCAATTGAATTAGGGGTTGGGGGTGGAAAAATAGTTCAAAAATAAAGAGCACCTTCTGTTCTTCTAGAGGAGCCCAATTCAGTTCCTAGCACCCATGTTGGCCAGCTCACAACTGCCTGTAAACTCCAGCCCCAGAGCTGTGACTCCGCCTTTAGGCCTCTATAGTCACCTGCTCATAAATAGCATATGCGCTTGCAAACACATGCAGAACCAAAAACAGATCTTCTGTTTATGCACACTGAAATTGTAAATGTTGTAGGGTGCATTTGACGTTATGCAGATAGACAACCCAAGGTGAGATTCTTCTGGGTTCCTCTGGAGTTTGATAGTAGATCTTCGGTCATTATGTTAATGAATAAAATCCAAGATGCAAGGCCTGACTAAAGTCAGTGATTGGACTCTGCCCAGATTTGAAAGTCAAGTCTTTCAGATGCAGCAAATACAAAGTTCTTAGTGGGAAGAGAGGTGGGCATTTTCTGCAACAGCTACTGCTGCTGGGATAGAATGAGACAGACAGACAGACAGTGCTGCAGATGATACCAGAGACAGACAGGGACACTCAAATCTCACTCTGAGAACAATGGTGTTCTATTGAGTGGGCTAAATGCACTTGCCACGCCAACATGAAGATCTGAGTTTCAATCCCAGAACTGACATAAAACTCAAGCATGGTAGAATGTATCTTTATAATCCCAGTGCTCTTTCGACAAATTAAGGGACAGAGACAGGAGAATCACAGAAGCTTATGGGCAAGAGTTATTTTCTGACCTTGGCATGCATGTTCCGGTATGTACAAACCTGCACTCACAGGTTTGTCTGTCTTTGTCTCCTTTCATCGCCTGATGAAGGTTAATATTCAGGAGGATGCCTATATGTTTTTCTTTGGGTTCTCCTTATTTAGCTTCTCTAGGATCACTAATTATGAGCTCAATGTCCTTTGTTTATGGCTAGAAACCAAATATGAGTGAGTACATCCCATGCTCCTCTTTTTGGGTCTGGCTTACCTCACTCAGGATAGTGTTTTCTATTTCCATCCATTTGCATGCAAAATTCAAGAAGCCCTTGTTTTTTACTGCTGAGTAGTACTCTAATATGTATATATTCCATACTTTCTTCATCCATTCTTCCATTGAAGGGCATCTAGGTTGTTTCCAGGTTCTGGCTATTACAAACAATGCTGCTATGAACATCGTAGAGCATATACTTTTGTTGTATGATAAGGCCTCTCTTGGGTATATTCCCAAGAGTGGTATTGCTAGGTCCAGGGGTAAGTTGATCCCAAATTTCCTGAGAAACCGCCACACTGCTTTCCAAAGTGGTTGCACAAATTTGCATTCCCACTAGCAATGGATGAGTGTACCCCTTTCTCCACAACCTCTCCAGCAAAGGCTATCATTGGTGTTTTTTTATTTTAGCCATTCTGACAGGTGTAAGATGGTATCTTAAAGTTGTCTTGATTTGCATTTCCCTGATCGCTAAGGAAGTTGAGCATGACTTTAAGTGTCTTTTGGCCATTTGAACTTCTTCTGTTGAGAATTCTCTGTTCAGCTCAGTGCCCCATTTTATAATTGGGTTGATTAGCCTTTTACGGTCTAGTTTCTTGAGATCTTTATATATTTTGGAGATCAGACCTTTGTCAGTTGTGAGGTTGGTGAAGATCTTCTGCCAGTCATTGGGTTGTCTTTGTGTCTTAGCGACAGTGTCCTTTGCTTTACAGAAGCTTCTCAGTCTCAGGAGGTCCCAATTATTCAATGAGGTCCTTAATGTCTGTGCTGCTGGGGTTATACATAGGAAGTGGTCTCCTGTGCCCATGTGTTGTAGAGTACTTCCCACTTTCTCTTCTATCAGGTTCAGTGTGTTCAGACTGATATTGAGGTCTTTAATTTTATCAAGAAAATAAAACATACGGGGAAATGCAGAGGAAAGCGGTCACACACGCCACAGCTCCCTTGCATATCTCCTGCCGGCTTCCTATGATGTGAAATGTGGACCTGGTGGCTCAGGCTTCATCAGAGGATGACCTTGAGTGTGGATGGAGTCTTGGGTGATGGAGCAGACTGGTAACTCAGATTCCTCGTGACAACCCATGTTGAGAAAACAGCAGTGGAGGAGCTCTTTTCAAACTGATGTGAGAGAGAAATCAATTTAGTTTGCTTAAATCTCTGTCGGTTTTTTAATAGAGTTGAGACAATGCTGACTGACCTCCTGTGATAGAAAGAGAGGCTGAAGTGAGAAGCCAAAGATAGATCACTGCCGTGTTCTGCCTAAGGAAAGAAGTGACCACGGATCAGGTCAGACTCTGGAAGTGGTGAGAGGTGTCAGGCTGGTTTTAGACGCTGAGGACAGTGGTGGGAGGTCAGGCATCGTGTGTGAAGGGTTCGAGGAAAGCCACAACATCAGGGCTGACCTCTAGATTCTCCGCTCACCCAGTCCTGATTTTCTTTATCAAGGTGGAGGTCTGTTCATTCCAGAGGGAAAAAAAATCAGGACTAGGTGAGCAGAGAAGCGAGGCCGTGGAACTGGCGCGTGGTTGGATAATATACGGTCTCTGCCAAGATCCTTTTTACTGTCGCATAAAAATTCCAAAACTCATCGTGGCTAGAACTGGTCTTGCTTGGGGCACGTGCAGTCTAGGGAGTTGTTACGGCCTTTGCCGTTGCAGCTCATCTTGTTAAGGAACCAAACGTCTGGCATTTGGATGCTATTAATTATGAAATAATCACTCCCATCCTCAAGAAACACACCAAAGACTTCTAAGACCAAATAAAGATGCTGCCAAGTGAGGAAAGGCACCGACGGCTTGGATATTTTTCCTCCGTAACACCAGAGTCACCTGCTTGTCAACCTTGGAAGAGTAAACACAGTTTGATCACATGCATAAAAGATCAGCTGTGACTGCAGAACAAGGTTTAAGGGATAATGATACTGGGGGCATAAAAAGAATTCTCCGCATGGTCCTTCGAGTTCTAGGCCTCTGTGTTGGGCTCTTCATTCTGTGGTTCAAACAAAGCCAAGTCTTTCACTCACCTTCAGAAAAGTTTCATGAAGTTAAACGTTCTATTGTCATTTGTCTCCAAAACCAGACAAGTTGTGGGAATTAAGCTCAAATCCTCTGTCTGTTGCCATATATGGAATCTGAACGTATAAAATGAGTGAGTTGGTGCTGGGAAGCTGCCCCATGCTGCTTTGTCACAGCAATGGTGATCCTGCATAGCTAGGCCTGGCCTCAACATCACCAAGCAGCAAACTGAACACAAACTCCCTCTACCTCAGATTGCCCCAGGTCCCCCTGAATAAAGCCAGAAGACATCAAAAGCTGTTGAATGAAGTCAATAAAGAACTAACCGGAGAGAACCGGAGAGGACCACTGGGCGTGAACCAAGCATTTCCCACGGCGTGTGGCACTGAGAAGACCCGCCATACACAGTAGCTCAAGGAGCAGAGAAGGCACTGCGAAGCACACAGGTCTAGTCCTTCAAGTTCAGTCTGAGAAGAAGGAGTCGAAGGCTAGGCTGTATCTGGAAGGGGGAGAATTCCGCCTTGTTCTTTGTGTGGGTTGGCCGCCACAGGCACAAAGATGATGTGTAGCCTGTAGCCGGCAGTGCTCAAATCCCAACGTGAGAAGAGGAGAGACCAGAGTGGAGGCTGGGGATTTCCCAGGGGTCTCCCAGCAAGACGCTGCTAGGGCCTACACTCATTCCCTGCTATCCGCTGCCTGCTTCATCACGTGGCCATCGCTCCCGATTTGGGATAATTTGGGACGCGATCCCTTTCGCTGAAGGGCGATTTGAGGAACACCTGCGTAAGAAGCGGCAACAGAGCGAACCCCATGCTCAGCTCTGTTTTCCAGATTCACACCCTGGCCTTTCCCTTCTGACCACAGCGACTAGAGACAGTTACCTTGGATTAACTATGTGGCACCTTCCACTCTTGCCAAGTGTTGGTTTGGTCAGGTGTCAAAAGCACCAAGACTCTTCAGAAGCCTAGGACCCCCGCAGCCTGCAACAATGCAGCAAGTTGCCCCTGGCCTAACTAAACTAGTCTTCCCCAGCAACTAGTTTATGGGTAGGCTCGTGACCCTTCTGACCAATACGTTGAAGAAAGAGGTTAAGGGCCAGGTCTCCCAGGAAGGTACCTTGCTTTTTATCAAAACAAACAAAGTGGTGGGGGGTGGGGAGTGTCGCCACCTTCTCTTTTTGCAGTGGATGAAATGTGGAGAAAGATGGCTGGACCTCCTGCCTGCCCCATCTGGTGACCACAAGGAGAGGCAAAGGGATCAGAGAGACAGTAAGAGTTCGGTGGCGTGGGTGGGGGCCTGGATTAATCTAAACATAAACTTCCGGCCTCTAATTTCTCACTGTGTGAGGAAATCAATGCCCCTTTGTTGTTCTGCTCACAGTCAAAAGCGCCTTCATTATTATGAAGTGGGAAGTGAGCTTCAGAATTTCCCCACGACCATAGGGAGGTATTTTGGTTTTTCTAGCACCATCAGCGCCATGACAGAAGAGGCTGTCTTTAGGACGACAGGGCCGGCAATTAGGCTCTTCCTGTTGCAAGGCCTCCCTGAGGCATGGTCTCAGCACATGCTATCTCTTAACACTCTTGTTTCCAGAATGCCTATTATTTTTAATGTGAGATTTGGCCCCGGCCAAATCTTTGTTTGTGCCATTAGAATTTCACATGCCTCATGCCTCTATTGGCTTCTCTTGTTTCTCACTGCCTGTGTGAGAAGGCTAGGGACACTTTAAAAAAAGAAAAAAAGAAAGAAAGAAAGAAAAAAGAAAAAAAGAAAAAAATCCACAAAACCCCTAGACATTGAGAGGTGAAATAAGTTCTCAGTATGAGCGGCCTTATGGCCACTAATGTCTTCTTCCCAGCATTTGGATGGGGCTTCAGGGCCTGGTCAGCTTGAGATGTATCCATATGAAATTTACAAATTATTTCCCCTTTGTTCCGTCTGAGAATCGAGGCTGTAATGGTGCTCCTTTACTGTATATCATTATTAAGAGTCTTTTGCTTATGTTAAGGGGGCTTATGGAAGGGCTCAGACAAACACAAAACCACTTATTAGGACAAACAGAGCTTTTAAAAGAATACTATACTCTCATGAATAAACTAGTTCCTGATTGGCTAGAGTTGCAATTTAGCTTTTATCAGTAATTAAGGGCAAGCCATGGAGCAAACTCGTTAGTTGACACCAATTACAATTGGTAGAGGAACTAATGAGTCCGAGAGAAAAGTTATTTATTTCTAAACTTCTGAAGCATAATTGTTGTGTAAATCGGATAGCGCACAAATCTTTTCCATACGTTTAGGTTGGTAATTGAGAAATAAAATGGTTACCAAATGTACTCTTTGTCCAGTTTTGTTCTGTAGTCGATCTCTCTTGGGACTCTTTAAAGTGTAAGGGAAAGGTGATGTCAACGGCAACGTACTCTGGGCAAACGGAGCCAGGATTAATTAATAGAGATGAAAGGGAAATCCTAGACCTTTCTTAACCATCGCCTTGCGGTCCCCACAGCAAGATACTTGCTGTTCTGCAGATGACCAAACACAGCCGAGGATGAGGCCAGGGCCCAGAGACCGCCTCGTGTTTAAAAACAAAACAAAGCAGGAGAAGGGAGAATAAGCCTCTGCTCCATCGCTTCCAGCGTGGAGTTTTTAAAACAAGGAACTCTCGGGAGCTTTTCCCTTTGAAGTTTAATATGTGGGGCTTTACATCAATATAACATTTTAAATGTGTTAAACAAATTAGTCTCTGGTTACCAAAGTTTCGAGACATTTGCCAATTGCTGTTGAACTAAATCGAATATGTGGGGTGAAGTTGATCACGCGGTTGTTCATCTAAAAGAACGCACATTTGGCATGATTAATAAATAAACCAACCTCCCATCCCTTCAACCTCTGTGTTTACTTGAAGACACTCTACTTTAAAAGGACATTAATATTCTTAGAATTATTATTAGAATAATTGCTTTTACTCCTCTCAGAATCACGTTTTTTTCCTCATTTCCCTTCAGCACAGGCAGCTTTTCAGTCAGATAGAAACTTCCCCATTATTATTCCCCACCCCCCAAAAAATGAAGAATAGGAATTATACACTTTTCACTAAGGAATAATTAATTTGTCTCAAGTATTAGAACACAGAATTGGAGAGTGACTTTGAACGGGAGTCTCTGAGGAGTAGCATTGTTTGTTCTGTTCAGCCTTTAATGAGCCTTAGTAAATGGCCAGGAAAAATTACCTCCTTTCTGTAATATGAGAGAGGCAAAGAATGTAGGAAGTTATAGAATTCCCTGAGAGAAAAGGGAACACACGCACACGCACACGCGTGCACACACACTAGCACGCACATACACAGGCACGCCTCCTCCTTCACAACAGTGCCTGGTCGCTTAGGAGCACATGGCTCTCCTTTGGACTTATTTGAGGATGAGAGATCTGGTTACTAAGTGCATTAAAACAGAAGCCTGTCCCTAATTTGTATTGATTATTCTTATCGTGACCACTGTTGAATCTGCTGGGGAAACCGTCCATCCTGTAATTCCACGGGGCTGGCTATTCATTTCACCCACCACCTTGGGTTTCTTCCCTTGTAAGACAATGAGGACCAGAACTTAAGCAGAAATGAGCTGCAGAGGAGCCTCCCCTCCCCCAAAGGTCACTGGATTCGATAGTAAGAACGCTCAGACTATAAAGGTCTCACCCTAAAGAAGACTCCTCGCAGAAAATGACTTTCACAAAGAGCTAAAGGCTTTCTCCCTGGTTTCCACAGGCCTCTGGGCTTCCCCAAGAAGCTGAACTCTTTCCAATCCTAAAGGTCCTCAGATTTAGCAGTGACCTGGATGGTAGACTGCTCAGAAGATTGCAGAGACCAAGATAGGGATGGCTCATGCTTTGTCTTCACGTGTGATGGGCTTCAGGAACCTTCTTCCTTGCCTGAGGAAGGCTAGAGGTCCTAACAGCACCGTAGGACTGAATATATAGTTTCCATCTGTGCAAAAGAAGCTATGCAATAGCAAATAGCCCGAGTGAATTTCCCCAGCACTGTCAGAGCTGGGCAAGCCTCTACAGCCAAAAGCTGGGCACAGGCAGCGGACAGAGCTGGGCTTGTTCTCTGTAGTCGGCTCTTGAGAGGAAGGGTGGAGAGCGATGAAGCTCCCTTTCTGTTCTCTACCATTCCCATGCCTGTCAGGGAGTCATGTCCGCTGTGAGGCCAGTCCGGCTCTGTCTGTGCCTCCATTCCTGCACTGCGTGTGTGTCCTCCCTTCCTCAATAGTTCTGCTCCCAAGCTAACATAGCAGGACCCAAAGCTGACACTTGGCCAGATCTCAGAAACGGATTCCCACTAAGACATGAACAAGCTACAGATGACATTTAGGTTCCACTTGTTAATTGTTTTGTATCTCTGGACAAATTGGCTAACTTCCCCAAATGTCAGGATAGAGTGTTCGTTTACAACAGGGGGCTAACACAGCTAGTGCGTTTTGCAGGTTAAGCAGGCTAACATTTTGGCATTGTGTCACTTCCTCAGTAAAGGGGTCTGTCCCTCTGCTCACACTCAGATGCAAGAAGATGACACAGGAGTTTCTGAGTCTATAACATGCTTGTGGAGGTTCTCGCACAAGTATTGTCCAGGAGCTGTGAGGAGTGCATGCTCTCATCCTGTGTCATTTACAGCAGGGGTGCTCTCTGTTCCACAGGTGAGGAAAGAAATGCTAAGGAATGGAACAGACGTGCACAATGTCATGTGATCAGAAATAGGCAGAGCTCAGGCGTAAACACGACTCCCCTGTCTCCAACTCCCCTGCTCAGTAGGCTTTGTAACACTCGGAGATCAGAAAGTGAATGCCTTCAATCAAATGATGCAAACTGGCAGCCCTGGGGCTTAATCCAGCCACCAGATGGCTTTTGTTTAGCTGACAACATCTTAAAATTTTGAATTTTTGACTAACACTGAAAAACATGGAGATTACCTGTAAATATTTGGAGTTACAGATTCCATTGTAAGAAGAAAGGTCTGGAACCTGCCTGCCCATGTGAATCTTCCACAAACTAGGTCGGTGTCGGAGAGAAGCCCAAGTCAACTCAAGTGTAAAAGAGGACAATGACACGCCTACCTCAGAGAGTATTGGAGAAGTGAACCAGGTACAACATTCTCTGAGTTCAGAACTGTCTTTGACCCAGAGACCCATCTCATTCAAACTTATAGGTGTGTGTGTGCTCATGATAGGAACACATTGTGCAGATCCACATGCTTGCTCATGGAGGCCAAAGGCCAAACTCAGGAGTCCTTTTCACTTGCTCTTTGCCTGATTTCCTTTAGATAGTGACTCTGGCTGAACCTAGAGCTCACTGGTTGTCTACAAAGCCCCAGGGATCCATCCTCCTGTCTCTGTTTCTCCAGCTCTGGGATTACAGGTGCACAGCACCACATGTGTTTTTCACATGGCTGCCGGGGACACAAATTCGGGCGTTCATTGCTGTGCAACCAGGACTTTACCGTGTGAGCCATTTCTCCATCCCCATATCTTATTTTTGTTCTACCCACCACCGTTTGCCAGCAAAACTTAGGCTGAGAATTTTTCAGAGAGTGGCAAACTGCACAGATGTGCAGAAATCCAAGATGGAAGTATTGTTTTAGTCTGACATATCACTCCAAAGTCGGTTCTTCCGCAGGGAACACAGCCTAACTTGGCATTAAGGTCTGAGCTTCTCAAGCTGAGGTTACGAGGGGAAGGTTTGTCATGTCTCAGATTTAGGATATTTAAAGTAAACAGGACAAAACCTAGCTTGAGCTGGCACGCTGCATGTCTCTGCTAGAAAGAGAGGAAAGAAAAACCCAGGGGAGAAAGGAGGAAGGTGGGAGACAAGTGCTCCGCTAGGAAGGACAGACGGAAGGAAGCGAAGGAAGAAAAAGATCTAAAAAGTTGTTCCAACCATCTAGGAAGGTGATTTCTGGGACTTTCAGAATACTTGAGATGCGCTATGCCCTCTGGTAGCAACTTACATTTGCTTTATTTTGTTTTTAAAAACTTCAAAGTTTCTGTAGGCATCGTCCTCAATTAGAATAAATGTCAGTGACATGCTTGAAGAAAATTTGTTTAGAGATGTGTGTACGGTTGAAAATTGCACATTACATATGCCCCATGCATGATTTTCCACTAAATTTTTAACGATGCGAGGAGGTACACGGCTGCAGAGAGATGAGTGGATCCGAATGTATATATCTGGTGCTTTGCACGTTGACATAAACACAGCTGCTTTTATACATTTGAGAACATTTGTGTTTATTTGAATGTGTGATGGGGAGGTCATCAAAATGAACGCGCTCGTTGTGTTTATTTGAATCTCACATCGCTCATAAGAGTACACGCCGTGTTTGAACATGCAATCAAATACTAGCCCCTCTAAAAGGCAAATCAAACCCCAGAAGGCAATGCAAGGCAAAACCCCATTAATGCTGCATTGATGACAAAATTCCATTTGCCACAGAGCCAGGGACTTTAGAGTTGAAGGTTTTCAATGGCAATTTTATTTCTACTTGAGAAATTCACAATTTCTTTCTACTGCTTTATCATAGTGCATACAATCTCTATCTAGTAATACCAAGAAAGGAAAGTTTAAGCAAAACCAACCCTCATTCTAAAGTACCAAAAATGGTGGCAAGGTTTTAAGGAACAATTTTGTTCTTGTTGTTGTTTTCTTTTCTTTTCTTTTTCTGCTGTTGTTTGTTTTGAGACAGGGTCTCTCTGCATAGCTCCGACTGTAGACCAGAGAGGCCTTGAACTGTAGACCAGAGAGTCGCCTGCCCCTGCTGCCTGAGTGCTGGGATTAAAGATGTATGCCACAGTGCCCAGCCAGGAATGGCATGGTACCGTTTCAGCTGCATGAACAACACATTGTACTATGTTTGTAGGGGGATTATGCCAGGGTCTGAAGCTTGGCTATCCCATTGACCAGACTCGGGTCTGTCAGGTGGGCAGTGGTAATAAGACTGGGGGTCGTATGAATTGTACCATCACAGGGATGTTCTCTCTCCCTCCCCTCCCTCTTACACACACACACACACACCTTCACCCTTGAGCAGGGGCAAATGAAGAACTGAAACCTACACTTTTTGCATAGGTAAAGAACAGCAATAAAACTCAACCCAGACTCTGGAATGACGCATCCCACTACAGATGTTTGAGAATATTTGGGGACATTCTCTTTTTCAGCCACCACTCTCATGAGAGCCAAAGGCCCTCTCTGTTAGGCTGCATGCAGTAACTGGGAGAGCAGGCTCAGGCTGTCAGGGACTGAGGCGTCCGCAATTAGAATCCTCAGGATTCCATCTACAGAGCTTCTTCTCTTTGGTTTTCTGTGGGGAAAATATGACTAGTAAATAAATAAACAGAGGCAAGGAAAGGGGAGCCCGGAAGAGCAAAATTGGGTTTCTCAGGCAATTGAATAACAGACACAAGTGCCTGGACAATGAGAAGAGAGTGTTTCTCTTTGGCTTGGGAGAGTTGACAGGATTATAGCCGATGGTGGTTTAGCTGGAGAATCAGAATTCTATTGTACGCTATTAATTAAAGCCAGAGGAGGTGGGACAGCAGGAGTAGGAGGAAGCCTGTGCATCCTGGAATCAGAGAGTATTAGGGCTTGGCCACCAGGAAAGTCTTCAAAATGTGAAAAAGGTTCAAAATAAAAGACATAGAAAAAGTTTTTTAAAGGCCTGTGTTGTTGGCGTCACACCGCACGCTTAACAAACTGAGTCCCCAGGTTCCCGTCAGGACAATCACAAAACTCAAAAGTGCTTAGCTGGTTAAATTAGGAAAGCTCTGACGAGACCGGAAGCCACATCTCAGCCCTCCCCCTCTCTGCTTGTATATGTTTTTCTCTCTCCCAAGATATGCTTTTACCCACCTAAAATATTATTACCATATTTCAGAGTGTTTCCCTCTTCTTTCTAACACTTCTTAAAACATGTTTCAGAGACAAGTGAAAAGGAGGAGAGAGGAGCTGCATTCTAAATCAAGCAATTTTCTGAGTTTTGAGCGGAAAGTGAGAAAGACTACCACAAACCTCCCCTTTGATGAAGCCCCATATATAGAAAGATCAGACTCCACACAGACAAAAGGATTTTTTTCCCTGACTTGGGAGTGATATCCTGTTACACTAATGGCTCTTGACAGCTATCGTAGGACCATTCATTTACAGTGTTTTTATGGTGAGCTAGAGGCTGCCATTTAAAACCGCTCCTCGTCCAATCAGAAACAGCCTTCTAAACAAGGACATGGACCAAGACAATAAAAACTAGAGCTGATTTCAGTGAAACAGGAAGTTAAAATGCTACTTCCTGTTAAAATGCTATGTGTTGGGTAGGATCTCATTTTCACTTTAAAAATTATAATGGGCTTAATGAGATGGCTCGGTGGCCATGAATGTTTGCTCTGCTCAAATCTCCAGCACCCATGAAAAAATGCGGGCATGCAGGTGCTTGTCTGCCACACACCGCGGCCCGGGTCTGTGCATTATGCGCTAGACCCCAGTTTGCAAGCTTTGGGCAAGGGGCTGGAGGTTGAGAATACAGACACAGAGACAGAAGGACACGCAGACCTTCAAACACTGGTACCAAAGCCCCTCTTTATTAGCACCATGTAGGCTTAAATACACTGCAGTCAATGGCCAACAGGTGAAAATCCCATCCTCGGATCCTCTAAGCTAGGCACAGCTTCTAGTAACTTCAATTAGAAGGCTCTAGCAGGTAAGAGCAGCTGAAGGCCAGGACTCATTAGTCCCAACACTTGTCTGTAACTGCAGAGACAGGAGACAGAGACAGAAACAGATCCTGAAAGCTTGCTGGCCACCGGGCCTAGCCAAAAAAGATGAGTTTTCAGTTCAGAGAGACCTTCTCAAGGAGGAAGACCCCAGCACCCTGCTCTGGTTTTTACATGCGTGTCCAGGAGTGTGCACACTCAGTGCACAGGCTGCATAAAAATATAATATATATAATCACAGTTTTACTTTGGAAAATAAAGTTTGCGGGGCTGGAAAGATGGCACAGTTGATAAAGCCTTCGCTGCCTCAGGATGAGAGTATTGGCTCAGATCGCAGCATCCATGATAAGGAAGAGAAAGAAAAGGAGGTGAGGGCTGGCAGGGCAGCATTAGGGTAAGGGAGACAGTCATATTCCTGGAGTTCATTGGTATAGCTAATCGGGGAGCTCCAGATTCAGGGAGAGACCCTGTCTCAAAACAATAAGGTGAAGAGCTATTGAGAAAGACACTTAACTAAAACCTCAGGCATACACACAAACACAATAAGTGAATAAATACATAGTGTCTGAAAGTACGTGTTATGTTTATATATGTATTTCTAACACGCATGTAAAAAGTTCTGTTATCAGCAAAATTGTCAGAGACGATCCTTTCTTATTAACCATACTTAAAACTTTAAGTACAATGAAACATCAATTATATTTACAATATAAATTTTTATATTTATTACATGCTTTTATGTGTGTGTGTGTCTGCCTGCACGCATATGTATGAAGGGTGTGCTCGTGCCACCGCCCACCTATGGAAGTCCAAAGACAACTTTCATGAGCCAGTTTTCTCCTTGTACCACGTGGTTTCCATGAATCAAACTCAGGTCATCTCGCTCGGCAGCACAGGTCTTTACCTGCTGACAGCCACCCCCTTTTCCTGGATCCTTATGGAGGTTCTCAAAAGTAGAGACACAATCCAATCCGTTTCCCTCCTAACAACGATTCACTTCGGAACACAGAGTGATCCCAGAGTCTCTCCAGAAGCAGTGAGCCACGCTGGCTGGAAATCATTCCCGTGCCAACTGCACAGAGAAGACAAGCAAGAGTCCCAGGGGAGAGTCCACCACCTCTCAGGACAGGGAAGGGGAAGGGGTGTGAACACTGGGGCCTTCTGCAGCTCCACAGTCCTTCCGTGTGGATGACCGAGACAACATTCGGTCATGTGTCAAAATTCACACGCTTTCCCAAGAGTCAGTAAGAGGGAGAGGCTAGGCTCAGTCTCCATGTTAATGATGAGACAGCAATTCAGAGGCAGGCAATGTGTCTACTGCTATGGTCTGCTGGACTGTGGCTAAGCTAGACTTGACCAAGTCTAGATTCTGGGCCTACGTGAGGTGACAGAGTTCAAGATGTCTCGTACATACATTTCGCGGGCGTTAGAGGGTCAGGATGGCTAGTGACAGCATCCACCCATTCTTCTCAAGAGGCACAGTAACGGAACTGAACCCACCTTCACAGCATCCTAACTGGGTGACCATTTTCACTTCCTCAGCATTATGTGTGTGAAATGTGTAAAATGGAGAAATGGCAGAACTTGTCTGAGCATTTTTTAAAAAGTAATAGAAAAATAAACATTCAAAGCACTTCCTGGTTCCTGCCAAGTATTATATAACCTATGATTACTGCTTTATTGACAATATAAAAGGTATTTTGCTTGACTTATCTTAAATAAAGGAAGGCTATTAAAAGACAAAAACGTTCTTAAGTGATTACTACATACTATGTTCCACTGAAATCTCGTAGGATGAGGCATGCCCTCTGTAAAAAGGAGACTGAATACTTTCTTTAAAGGGTGAAGGCATGCAGCATTACTGGAGGTGGGCTCTTTGAATTCATCAGGGTTGAGATAATTTTAAATAGATTTTAAATCTTTCTCACTTAGCGAAACAATATTCTTTAATATGTCTGCGTATGAGCCACCCACTTTAGGTGTGCTGACCTAGCCATCCGAGAAACTGATAAACACTTCCTGGTAGAGAAGAGACGTGTGGATTGTCTCAAAGGCAGAAGTGTGCGGTGACCGTTCTGATAGAGGATCTTATTCATCTGGGTGCAGGGGACAGGGCAGACACAGCCACTGGCGCAAAATCTTGCTGTCTAGCGGCATGGCAGGGCATGGCAGATAGGGGAGAGGCTACATCACTCCTTCCCCAACTCCTTAACTTCCTCTGCTTCCTAGTAGGTTTCGAGGACCAAACCTCAGACCTAGAATAAGTGAACCAGCTCCTTGCTGGGTATCAGAAACAAGGCTGTTGTCCGTGTAGTCCCTGGCTCCTCTCTTCTGTTTCAGTAAAGTCAGTTTTTCAAACAACAAAGTCCTAAGCTTGAGAACCAGAACCGAGGTTCTAACTAAGGGGAGAGAGGAGACTTTTCTGCCCTGAGGATCCAGAGCCTCCTGAGAATGAGCCAGATTAGACAGGATCTGCTGCCTATGGAGAATCATGAGCTATCCCAGGTTTCCTTGCTTTGGGCTTGGAGGACAGAGCTCTGGTTAATAAGAGCATGCAATTTCCATCCCATCGCCTTTGTTAGCTCTCCTTGGGGTCATGCTGGCTGGATACTCAGGAGGAACTCGAGGATGCCTGTGCTCCCTGGGATTGCATTCATAACGTAACCTTGCTCTTTTCCCTCCTGTGTTGAACAATAACCTTGGATTCTCTCCGTGTGTAGCCCACACTTGTGTCCAATTCTTGGAACATGGAACCCAGTGGTAGGCTACTATAGGGGACTCCTGGGCACAGAGAGTGTCTGAGTTAGATTTTATTACTATTATTACTGCTGTGAAGAGACGCCATGACCACAGCAACTCTTACAAAAGGCAAACATTTAATTGGGGTGGCTTGCTTACAGTTTCAAAGGTTCAGTCAATTACATCACGGTAGGGAGCATGGTGGCATGCAGGCAGACCTGGTGCTGGAGCTGAGAGTACCACATCGACTCAGAGGCAACAGGAAGTTGACTGAGGGTCACACTGAGTGAAGCTTCAGAAAAAGACCCCAAAGCCTGCCCCACAGTGACACACTTCCTCCAACAAGACCCCACCTTCTAATAGTGCCACTCCCTTTGGGGGCCATTTTCTTTCAAACCACCACAGCTACCAAGCATCGATCCCAAAGGTGGCTTCTGTTGTGGGATTTCGACCCCTTTAGCCAATCGTTTTGGGGGCTTATGAGCCCTAGGGTGTGGTCTTGTCTGCATACAATGGCTTAAAAGCTGATAGGAGGGCTTGCTCGCTCTCCCTCTCCTGCTCTCTCTTGGCATGGTCAGAAAGCAAGCAGTGACGAGGCCTTGTGGTTGGTGCTCTTCACCCCTTGGCAGAAAACTACAACTTGAAGAGTCTCCAGCACATCAGTACAAAGAGAAGACCTGCCCCCTAGGTTCTGGAAAAGTCTTTCCCTGTACTTTTCTTTCAGCTCTTTTGGGCTATATCCAAAGCTGCTGGAAAGCCACAGGGATGAGAGCCTTGCTCAGCCCTGCCCATCCAAATGTCTAGGCCAACGGAAGGCAGAAGAAAAGGCTGTTTGTCCCCTGTGCATCACCCACACTTCCATAGAAACCTGTCTCCAAGACAGATAAACAAAGCACCCCAAACTCTCACTCCCCAGTTTACCAATGGGGTGGGGGGGTGCTATTCAAAACCAATCCGAATCTGACTTCTCTCAGAGCACCTGCCTGACATCTGTCTCCCCCACAGCCTTTTGTTATGTGACTGGCAGACTCAGGCACCAGGAGAAACCACATCGAAAAGTTTGAAAATCTAATTTGTGCGACTATTGTTAGACAATGGTAACTTCCAGCCACTGAATTGGAACCTGTTAATAGGGCTGCCTTAAGGAATCACTGTCGCATTTGAAATCCATTTCTAGGGGGAGTGAGAGCACCGGCAGGGACTTCCTCAGAGGGTCATTGAAGTCACTACCACCAGAAAACAAAGTGCTCCCCACAACCACCTCAAGGGCCCTACCTGCTCCCTTTTAAGTATTTAACAGAAGATTATATAAGGTCCAATAATTCAATTAATTAAGAGTGAAATGAAAATGGTGACTTCATATTTCCTTGGTCAGTAAAAACTTCTGGCATTCTCATAACCCCTTTTATTCTCTTTTAGTGAATTCTAATAGAAAAATCCTTTGAAAATGGTATTTTGTTAGCAGGGGATATGCCGGCCACGCCACAGTATCTTACCACAGATCACTGCTCACGTCATTCAGATGTTGAAAACTTTAAATGAAATCAATACTGGCCTATTCATGTCAACAGCACTGTCCCTGGCAAGGTAAAAATACAGAGAGAAATTGCAACCCAAGCGACTTACCCCACGCTCTTTTCATTACAGGTCGTCAATTAAATTATTTCTATAATATTGTATCCGTCCACGGAACGTCACGCAATATCTATGCACATTGCTTCAGCTACACAGAAGCCCTGAAAAATAAATGAGGGCCAGAGAGAGACCTTAAGAGTAAAGAGGAAAGGCATTTGTAAATAACAACAAGCCACTCAAACTGCCCAAATTGTTCCTCAGTGACGCCTTTATCATCCCTTACGAAGTTACAACATCTTCATTCTCATGGCTCCAGCTAACTCCAAGAAGGATGGGTCTGAGAGGTCCCTCCTACCAGTTCACCACGTAGGTGTGAGAGAACTTTGAGAGTCTAAGTTGGTCTCTTATGCACAGACTGTGCTAAGGGGTTCTGCCTTCAGAGAAACTGGTTGTGTCTCTCGCCTGGGATTCAATAGCAGCAGCTGGACCAGGAAGTCCATTCTCAATCAAGTCCTCGGGTCTGCATCGACGACACTCCGGGAGGTTCTGCAGTTCCAATTGCCCCTGGCATTAAGCAGAAGCAGCCAGTGGGCTGTGCCGAGGCCCAGCCTAAATCAGCGGTCCAGCAATGAAGCGACGCGGCAGGAGAATAAACTGATTGAATCAATAATTTCAATCACTGCCTATCCCTTGATAGGAACCAGGGAAGATGGAGTGGGTGGGGGAGGGGAACACCCACAAGCAGAGAGACTGGGGCGAAGCCCAGCCTGAGAGGAAACAAAGACATATCTTGCTAAGGAGACGAGTGTTCAGAAGAAAAATAGTTCAAGTTCGCGAAGGGCCCAGAAATTGTCCTCACCGAGAAGTGATGTGCATTCATCTGCCATCTGACAGACACCTCTTCCTTCGGCCATCAGACCTGAGGACGGTGATTCCAACTGGCTGAGAAATGGCTTACAGAGCCTGCTGTTCCTCAGGCCCCTGAGCAGGTGCCCACTGGCTGCAAGCCATGAAGCCCAGGCTGGAAGCACCACCTGACACTTCCTCATCATTGTGGTCACGCCTACACACCTGTGTCAAGACACCTGGCTGTCGTTTAAGTTTGTCCCCTTAAATCAAGGAGAGCCGAATCAAACTGTGTTTTGAGTTAGATTCTTCCAGAATAATCTTGGGAGGTTGCATAGACCACCATCATAGCCTGCCCGCCCCCAGCATGGCTGTTCCTAGTGTCTGCTACTTTCTGTAGGGGAATCTAGGCCAAGATGCCAGGAATAGCAGGGGTGGTCTTGCTTCCTAATAGGGGCTGCCTAGTGGATTCTTACCATAAAGGAACCGCGTGAGGCATCATTATTTATGGTCCCACACTACAGATGTGGGAAGTGAGAGCCAGAGGACAATGGCACAGGGTACTGCGCTGGCTCTTGGCACAGTCAGAATGAAATTCTGAGTTTCTTATAGACAACACATTCTGTCCCTCACCTTCTCTGCTTCTGAATGGAGGGATAGATTCTCTGGCTGGTGGCCTTAGTCTCCAACCACATATCCAGAAGGAGCCTTGGCCGTAGCAAAAAAGCACAGCGCTCTCAGGCTCTTCCTGGATGGGGCCCATCTTCTCTGCCTCATTCTCTCATTTTCTGGATCTCTTTGCGAACCCAATCACCACCCAAGTCACCTCCCAACACTTATGTAGATCTGAAATCAAAGATGACAAACTCTAGCCACAGATTTTGCTGGGCCTGTTCCTCTGTGAAGCTGCCATTGTAGGGATGCGTCATAAGGTCGAGACCAGGAACAGGGTCTGTGATGGTAGAGCCCATTCATCTAGAACGCTCTGGAAGCCTGTGCTCTTAATCCAAAATTGGAAGCCAGGATTTCAGGACTTTAGGTCATGTCATCCAAAGGAGACTCAGAATGGAGGCAAGTCTCCATCCATCTACCGTTTTCCCAGTAGATGACAGAAAGTGCCTCAGTTCGTATCAAGTTATGGGGTTTATAAACAATAGAAATTAGTCCTCATAGTTCCAGAGGCATCAAAATTCAAGGTCAAGGCAACTGTAGCCATGTACTTCCACAGCTGAAGAAAGGGGGCACCTCTCGAGTCTCTTTTATAACCTATGCCTGAGGGCCCCCGTCTCATGACTTAACCACCTACCAAAGGACCCACCTTCTGATAGCATCACCTTGAGAGGTTGGGTGTCCATGAGTTCATTTTGGACAAACTTCTAGGTCATAGCAGAAGGCTACTCCAGTCAGTCACAGGACCCAGGACCTAGGGCCTCCTTTGGACATGTTGAAGAGAAGAGTCAGCGACAAAGACGCCTGCGGCTTGAGTGGTGGGAAGTAGCAGCAGACAGGGTGGTGTGGATCTACAGAGGGAGCAACCCCAGCTTTCCTGAGAGACCTTGGAGCATACAGTGCCCATTTACAAAGTGGAGTCACTAATACTAAGGCATTGCTTTTCAATCTGATTCATGAAAGGTTTTAAGAGCGCCAATGCCCAAGGCCCTGAGCTTGCATCTGGAGACGTGGAGATGAGACATAGTCTTTTACCCCAAGAACCTCAGAACCCTGTGGGGAGACAGACATCCTCAGAAGGGACCACGGCACAAAGAGAACGCTGATTAAGGTTAGAAAGAGACGCGTTCACAGAAGGCTTTGTAGGCTCATGGGGCAGCTGATCAAACTGTCTACAGAAGAGGTTTACAGAAAGGGAGACCTGAGCTGAGCTTTGAGAGGGAGATGTGAAGGTGCTGCCTATAACTGCCTTTGACGAGCATCCTGTCAGAATCATCACAGAACCACGAGGAGGGGATTTGCTCCTCTTGACAAACAATGGAGCTAAGGAACAGCACAGGCAGGAACCAAGCCTGTCTGCACCCAGAGCCCCAAAGCCTCCCTTCTACAGGCCAAGAGAGAGAGTAAAGCGAGGTCAGAGGAAAGAAAGGGAGCCTGTTTGCACAGGCTGGTGTTCTCTGCTGCGGTTTAGGGGGATGCAGGAGACGGGAAATGGGGAGAGCATGGGGCAGTGTTGGGTGGGGCTGTGACTAGGAACTTTGCAGCCCACCACATGGGCCCAGGCCTGGTTCAGGCACTCACAGATCTCAGAACCTTCAGTAGGCTGTGCGACCTTTCTCTGCTTCTGTTTCCTCACCTATAAAAGGGGGATGATAAACGGCACCCCCCCTCATAGACTTGTTAAGAGAATTAATGAGCTAAATAAATAGTAATAAATATATACTAGCAGGGAACAGAGTTGGGAGAGCAGTAAATACATTGTGTGTTTGTAATTATCGTCCAGAGTGGCAGAGGTGACTCTCGCTTGGAACGTGTGTTTTGGATCCCGATGACCTGGCTGAAGCCATGTAGAAGCTGTGTGACCTTGGTCAGTTACATCACATTGATTGCAAACCTCCATTTCTCCAGCTATAAAACAGGAAGCACAGTGGTCAGCGCACAGGGTCACCGTGGACCTCAATGAGACACTGTTTCCAGAGACAGGAAGTCTGGCTCCAGGTATGAAGCAGTTCTCTAAATGCTACTCGGCCCTGCTTCTACTCTGTGGGCTAGGCTAAAAAGTTTCTTAGCAATCAGTTGTGCGAAGGGCCTCATGGGAAATTCAATAAAAAGTTCAGCAAAGAACTGTAAATTCTTAATTGTAGGGGATTAATAAGGCTTTATTATGGTAAATTTACCTCACACATGATTTAATAGGTCAAAACTACATTTTGTAATTAAAAACCTAAGAAATCATGCACACTGAGGCTTATAACACACAGATTTAGTCTGAAATAACTAACTCAGGAAGCCATAAAAAGCAAGGCAATGTATATAAATCATGGCTTGGAGGAGACATGGTTTCGAGAGGCAGGCAGGTAGCTCCACTCGGGGTTTATACCGGGTCCCTCGACGTAGCTTGATGTCCTTTACCATCTGAACTGCTCAGCCAGCCTGCATTTATAGACAATGGATTCAGGATGAAAGAGAAACAGGCTTGCCCCTGCTGATCCCCAGTCTTGGTGTCCCGCCTCCTGCAGGACAGTTTCCCAGAGTTCCTTGAGCAAAGCCTTCCACCAAGATGCTAACCTTATAGGTCTTCCTCTGAATGGACAGCTCGGGCATTCATTTGTATTAGAGCCAGAGATCATTTCCCGCCTAAGTGGAAAAGTCATAAGAGTGGTAAAGTTTTGGACGGTTCTCAAGGTAACTGCACATGTTCCCAACTAAAGATGACATTGTGTGATGGTTCTACAGACAGACAGGCAGACAGAAAGACCTGAGGTGCAGACTGATTCCATTGCTTAATATCCTGGTAAGCCAAACCCTCTGTGAATTTTATAACTCACACGCAAAAGTTCCTTAGTTTGTAAGATCAAAAAAGGACATTGCTACCACTTAAGGTCAATGTGAGAATTCTCTAACAGTGCGATGCATGCTTCTTTTGTCTATTGCTTCTTTTGAGGAGGAAAAGGAGTCGGTGAAGGGAGGGCTCATGAGTTTCTGTTCTTCGCACTGGCCTGAAACACAGTGGTATTTTCTCTCCTGAGGGGGATATACCTCTCTGAGTTGGGACGCAAAGAAAGCAATAATTTTAAAATTCTATAAATTATCTAGTAAGTTTTGATCTTTGGCATAAAGGCTGAACTTTTACATAATATGTATCTGGATTTCTAAGGAAATGCACACCGAAAACGTTCAGTTTGAAGGTATCTGTGGAAAGGAAGCCAAAGCAAAGAGCGTCACTGGGTAGACATGTAACAAGGTGACTTTCTCGTTGCTTTACATCACACATAGAAGCATATTTGTGTGTGTATTTGCACACATACACACACCACACACACACACACACACACACACACATCTGCTTTGAAACCAGAGAACCCCTAGTTCTTCATTCATACAAAAAGTTGCTCTGTGAAAAAGATAAAATCCCCTCCTGCTGTGACTGCTTGAGGTCAGGGTGACAATGTCTCCCTGAGGCTCAGGTTGTCGCCCCTGGGTGTGCAGCTCTGGGACCAGCCCTATCTGGTCTAGAGGGACAAATGAGTGTGCATTTGTCTTACAAGACTTCCAACTGAGTTGTCATCTAGTGTCTTCCCATAGGCTGCTACTCATCCCCCTTCACCACTGTCCCCTGCTGTCTGGTCAGTCCCCGAGCAGACACACTAGAATCAGGATCTCACTGTGGTCTTCCCCCCATTCATGTTCCCTGAGCTGGGACCCTGACTACCCAGGCAAGGGCTACTGTGCTGCGGGCTTCCTCCCTTGTCTCCTTAGACGAGGGGTCTGCATGCTTCATCTTCACCTCAGCCTGGTGGCCTGGCGGTGGGAGCAAGGCAGGAAGGCTAGCTGCCATTAACCATCAGACTTTCCACTTCCATCTCAAATCTTTTTCATCTTTGGAGCATTCTGGGAGTCACTCATGTGAGGCTGATGACAGATTCCAGTCACCGCCTCCGTTGTGGAGTCTGCCCGCCAGGGTTTAATCAAATCAAGTTAATTAATAAGCTGGACAGAGATTAAAACTTGTCCGCAGAGGAGGCAGGAAGCACCAAGCATTCGGAGACCGACCATGGCTTCCTATAGCAGCATCCTTGCTAAATCCTAACCTTGTCCATTTTCCTCACAAAGAACGGGGAGGTGTTTTCAATAAAAAGCCCAGGAAGAGAAGCGCTATCATTGGAACCACCTACGTGATGTGGTCTGTGTGCTTGGCTTGGCATGCAGGCATGACTTCCACAGGGAGGTGTCTTCCAGAGGGGACACACAGTCCTCAGCCCCACAACACATCCCACCTCATCTGGGAACACAAGCCCCATCCTGGCCTTGAACACTCACGCGGGGCCAGTCTGGGATCTGGCCACTCTTTGGCATGGTTGTAATTATGTCGGTCAAGGCCTGTGTTCCTGACAAAGAAAACATTCCTCTTACTCAACCTGAGTAATCCTTAATGAGTCCTTGTATCTTGTGATAAATTTCATAATTATTCAGCCCCTACCACTAACACCGAAATTCATCAGTCAAAGCAAATTAGCCGAGATTCATTAGAATAAGACATCTACTAGGCACATGTACTTTATTAGCCTCTTACACCAATAGTTTTAATTAGGTACATATTTCACAGTTCTCCAGCTACTCCAGTGAAGGGCCGCCTTTATCTCTTTTATTTACAGTAACAAGCTATCAAACACACACCACCATAATTAAACTTGGATATAAAAAAAAAACTTGTTTTATTAATGGCAGCCTATTCTAGCCTTGGATTTCTGAAACCTGCACCAGACAGATAGTTTTATTAATTAAATAAATACTATTCAATTAAACCGAAAAGATGGGGTGATGCGCTCGAGGGGATGGTGAGCTCATTTAGGGGTGAGAGAGTTTCTTCTTCCTTCCTGGTGATTTCCTCTATCTCACCTTCAGTAGGGGAAAAAAAACCCTATCTCTTCATCAGATATTTTAGTGATGAGAAAAGTGATTAAAATCCAGAACATTTTTAAATTATTAATAAGGAATTTAAATGATGTTATAAAAAGGGAAATACGGGAGAAAATGTTACACATTCATGGAATTTTGGCTCATGCATAATAAACAGTTGAAAACACTACTTGTACTACCCAAATGAAAGAAGGCACACCAAACAGGCTTCTGTGCGGGGAAACGGCCACAATAAACGACAAAGGGCGCCATCTGCTGGTTCTCCACTTACACATGCGTTCAGAGCCTCCTGGAGCTGCCAGTTTGTGGATTGTTTAAAAAAGAGATGTAAGAACTGTACCTACTGATGCTTGCATCTACTTAGACGGGGGGGGGGGGGGGGGGGGGGGGGGGGGTTAAGGAAGACGGTGCTTTCGCTTAATTCTCCGGTCCCATTCAAGGGCTTCAGGCAAGGCAATGCTGGCTGAGGGGAGGTGGCTAGCCTTTCCTGTGCCACTCACTGTGAATTGAACCTTCTTGGAAGAGTATTCACCTGCCCAGAAGGTCTCAACCAGATCCTTAAAAGGCACATGGCATGGGAGCCAACCTGTGTGACTCTCACACCCAAGCAAGGCCTGGATGCTATACAGCACCCCTGGACCCCAAGTTCCTGGTTTGCTGAACCACAGCATGTCATGGTGGCCAGCAGTCCTCAAGTCCTGCTCTGTAATACCGACATTATTGTCCCTTCCTACGCTGATATTAGTTGTTCATGTCTCTGACGCATGAATATGGAATTCCTCATGCTTAAGGCCCTCTCAGGGGCTGAAGTGAAGTTAATCAAATAACACCTTAACAGATATGATCTGTGTGGGTTAATTAAACCAGTCAAAAGGACATGTGCACCAGCCTTTGGGTGGCTTCTCTTAAGAATTCGGATCTTACACTGATTATCTTGACATCTGCAAGGGTTTCTGCCCCTAACCCTAGTCAATCTAACTTGTCTTTCTCAGAAATCCAGGATATATGGCATGGATGTCCACCTTTCTAGACTCCACAGTAAAGGGGTCCTCCTTTCTGGACATATTTGGGGTGTAAGATTGGAAAGTTGATCATTTTAAGGATTTCTTTAATATGGTTATATTTCTTGTTTGTTTGTTTATTTGTTTGTTTTGGTTTTTGAGACAGGTCTCACAATGCACCTCTACCTGTTCTGGAACTCATTATATCAACCAGCCTGGCCTGAAACTCAGGGTGTACCCCCACAATAAGCTCTATTTCTTATAAATGCCAAATACGAGATATTTTCTGAATTTGTATTCAAAATTAATTTGTATTTTATATATAATCAGTTATCAGACAACCGGGAATAAAATGCTATTTACAAAGTGGGAGTAAACTTATGTGGCCCGTGCCCTTTCTCTGAGGTAAGCCTCGGAAAGCCTCTTCCGGTGGCACTGTTGTGGGAGGAGCTTGCCCCTGCTGTGGCTACCAGATTTCTCAGTGTGCCTCACGCACTGCGTGGGGGACATGTGTGTGATGAATTTCCCTGCAGTTTGCCTTTTTCAGGACATACCTTGCCTGGGAAAATAGCACGCCCCAGAGCTGAAGGGATGGCCAGTGATGAAAGTGTTTGCAGTAGATACGTGAGGACTGGAGTCCGGGTCCTCAGAAACCCACATGGATGACTGCTGTAATTCTAGCCTCGGGTGTGATGGGGACTCCCCAGAGCATGTTGGCTAGCAGGGCCAGCTGTACCTGTGAACTCTGGGTTTGATGGAGAGGCTCTGCCTCAGTTCCAACAACCACCCAGGGCCTCTACATGCACTTGCAAATGCATGTATGTACTTGTACACACACATGCACACACATACACACAAAAAAAATGGAAAAAGAGAATCGCAATCCCAGCGAGGAGTCCTAAGATGATCACCATGCAGCTCTACTTGCATGGAAGAAGAAAGGTGAATAAAGGCTTCCCAGGACTGGAGGAAAGAAAGCTATTGTCTAATGCATATGCAGCCTCCACTAGAGACAATGGGAATGTTCTGGAGACTTAGCTGCAAACGGAGCACAATAACGAGGATGTACTTAAATGCCAATAAACTGTAATACACTTGCGAAGCGTTGAGAGCAAATATTATAATCTACATACCTTATCCCTAATTATAAAAGGTGCCACAATTCCCCCTCCCCCCCCCCACACACACACTTTGGAGCTGAAGTCTGAGCCACTGCATATGCTATGTAGAGTCCTTTCAAAGCAGTCTGCTGTCTCTCCAACTTTGGTCACCCTCCTCACCGGTATCAGTTACTTCCTTCATTTGCTGCAACAAGATGTCCTGACAAAAAAGCAGCTTACAGGAGAAAGGGCCTGTGTAGAAGGGTACACACTCTGTCCTGCAGGGAAGGAAGATATGGTGACCGGAAGATAAGGCACTTGGTCATATTAAATCCAGAATCAAGATCAGAGAACAATGAAAGCTGGTACTCAGGTAGTTTTCTTCTTTCTGTAGTCTGGAGCTCTAACCCATGGACTGGTACCACCCTTGTTTAGGACGGTACCTGCCTCATTCACCCTCATAGACAGGCCGAGAGATTAGTCTCCAATGTGTATATATACTGTCAAATTGGCAATCAATATAAACCATTGCATTTCGTCATCCTAAAAGGCTACCTCACGAAAAATAGAAATGTTTTTGCCATCTTGTGTGGTAGCTGCTAGCTATATGTGGCCACTGACACTTGAAATGTAGTCAGTGTGACTAAGAGACAGAATTTTAAACTTTAATTGAGTTAAATTTAAACAGCCGTGTATTTTCGTTAACTATTCCAATTGGATAACACAGAATTTCAAGTTAATTCACAGCCCTGTGTCTTTGTTAAGTTTCCTTCATCTTTGATGCATCCCCGACCCTAAAGACAAACCATCAACTACACATCAACGTCACTGTGGAGATGAGGAGAGTTGTATTTCTGATAATCACTTTAAGAGTAACTCTCCCAGTCTGGTTTTCTTTCAAGAATTCATTTCTCATTCCTTCAACTCTGTGCTGAGCACTGCATATGTGAAGAGAAGCCACGTTCTTGCTGAAGGACTCACAATCATGCTTTCTTTCAGAAACCCTAAATACACCTATTTTACACACAAGCCAGGTCCTGAATTCTTTTTCCTATAAAGACACAAATAATATTAGATTAGGGCCACTCTAATGGCTCATTTCATCTTAATTGCCTCCTTAAAGACCCTACCTCCAAATAGAGATACAGTCTAAACTCTGGAGAGCAGGACTTCAGCATAGGAGTTTTGACAAGGACACAATTCAGTCCGTTAGGCCATGTTGCTTTAAGGACAAACACAGTTCAGCCTCGCTGGAAGTCTGTGGAGAGCCTGTGTTTACAAGCTTAAAGCCAGGCCAGGGGGCACAAGCACACCTCGCTCACAGACTCATTCCTGCAAGAATGGCTTCTCTGCTTCAAAAGCACAGAAGACTTCCCAGTAGAAGGCAATAAGCAGAGCACTGTGCAGCAACAGAGAGGAGGCTCGCAACTCCATCAGCAGGCTCTGCGGTTGACGGTCAAAACCTGCCTTTCTTTGTAACAATAATACTAATACTAATAATAGTCTTTGTGGGAAGTCCTTCTGTATATATATATATATATATATATATATATATATATATATATATTGCTTTTATTGGTTAATGAATAAAAACGCTGCTTGGGCCTATGACAGGGCAGAATAGAGCAAGGCAGGGATTCCAAGCAGATATAAAAGAAAAAAAGAAGGCAGAATCAGAGAGATGCCATGTAGCTGTGGAAGGAGAAAGACTTTACCTGGCAATACACAAAATAATAAAAATGGGTTAATTTAAGATGTAAGAGTTAGTTAATAAAAAGCCTAAGCTAATAGTTCAAGCCGTGTTTTAATGAATAGTTTCTGTGTGATTATTTCGGGTCTGGGCGGCTGGGAAACAAATGAGCAAGTTTGTTCCGCCTACAAGTCTTAATCAAAGTAAGTCAGAGAACCGAACCAAAAGCTGGGAAGAAAAACATACTACTAACCATAACTTCATCTTTATTAATTTAAAAATAACAACATAATAAAAAGCCAATTCTCTGAATGAGCTTCAAGATGAGTACATTTTCTCTCTCCCATTGAATACTTGTTTATTGTTTCCACTTTTTCCTTTCTTACATTTTTTAACTGCTATTATTTTTAAATTTTTATTTATTACTAGTATATTTTTTTAAAAAACAAGGCAAGTGCCAAAGATATGGCTCAGACAGTAGAACGCTCACCACACAAGCATGAGGACTTGAGATTGTATCTCCAATACCCACACAAGGCATGGCAGTGTGCACCTCTAATCCCAATGCTGGGGAAGCAGAGACAAGCAGATTCCTGGACCTCACTTGGTCAGCCAGCTGAGCCAGACTGGTGGGCCCAAGTTCAATGAAAGAATCCCTCTATGAAGAAAGGTAGAACGATTGAAGAAAATACCAACATGGACATCTGGCCTCTGCGCCTCTGCAGACACACACACAAGAATAGACATATTCTACATGCACTGTGTTAATTAAGACCAAGTTCTAGAAATAGTAGAAACTCCAAAAGTGTGAGACATGAACAAGATAGAAATTCCTTCCTACCCAAGTAGCATGCTGTCTCGTTATCCAGGGCTTCTATGGTAGTACAAAAAATCAGGGTCCCAAGCTGTTCTCTTAGTCCACCACCATGGCTGCTACTCCCTAGGCTACCTGCTGAGATAAAGTAGTCACCTCTGGGCCAGCAGGTAGAATAGACGGCTCTTGTCTGCATCCTAATGGCAAGATCTCAATTGTATGGACAGATCTAGCTAATCTTCACATGAGCCTCGAAGAGGGTTACCTCCATGGAAGAGATGAGCAGCATACTAGACTATAACACAATGTAAAATACAGGTGAACCCACGAGATATAAATAAGCAACTGAATGAGTGAAAAAACAGGAGAGAATAGAGTTCTCCCATCATCTTCTAATAATTGGCATTGCTACTCCATCCTTAAGGAGACAGACACAATTCCTCACTCTATAGATATGGCTTACACACAGCGACTTTCTTCCAAGGAGAACAGCATGGAAAAGAATAACTTCACAGTGGAGCATTCTAGCAAATCTACCTCAAGCCAGGAAATGAAGGTAAAAGCTCAGCCCTGGCTAACACCAATAGCATGAAGCCTGCCATGGTGTATTGAGAGCAATACTACCCCAGAGGTCTTTTCCCCCAAACACATCACTTCAGTCTAACATGGCCAAAACATTACTCAAACCTCAGCTGAGGAACATTTATAAAATACTTGGCTAGTACTACCCAAAACAGTCAAGGCTATTGAGATCAAGGAAAATGTGGGAAGTGAGCATGGGGGATATCACTAACATAAAAGAAATCTGGTCTCCAGAACAGAATCCTACACATACACGCGCCTGCATACATATACCATACACACAAATACATACAACACACACAAACAGCCTTGGCTACATGAGACCTGTCTATCTATCTATCTGTCTGTCTGTCTGTCTGTCTGTCTATATGCATGTATGTGTATATACGTGTGTGCGCATATATATATAATTTTTGTTGTTATTGTTTTCAAGACAGGGTTTCTCTGTGTAGCCTCGCTCTGTAAACCAAGTTGGCATCACACTCAGAGTTCTGCCTGCCTCAGCCTCCCGAATGCTGGGATTAAAGGCGTGCACCACCACATAAATACTTTTTAAAGGAAGATCCTATACTGGATGGCAGCCTCAACCTAGGAACCACTTTTGCTCTTTGTGTCCTAAAATTCAAGAGCTATGTCCGCGACAAAGGCTCTCTAGGCCCTTTGACTCACCCTCCAAAAAAGAGAGGAATAAAGCATAGAGAACTCTAAGAAGAATTTGCTGACCTTTTCCTAGCCAGCTGCAGAGTAGACTGGAATCCAGACGGATGACTACGGACCATGTGTTCTCCGCGTTCTCAAGGCTTCCTGGTTCTCTGAATTCAAGCGCAGAGATGTCACTATCTGCCTGGAGGAAAGACCCCAGCACTGCAGCCAGCACTGCACTATGAACAAACTGTCCCAGAGATGGCCAGCGACCCCTCTGTCGGAGCAATAAGTTCCTTACTTTCTGCCCGGCTTATCCAACAGGACTGTCTGGAGGCACAAAGCCTATATGAGCACCTCACATTCTCAGTGTGAAACAGACAAACAGGGCCTTCTGACACGCCATGAGATTTCTGTCACCCAGACCGGCAGGATGGCCTCATGCGTCTCTTTTCATTCACTCAGCATATTTCCAGTGTTATCTAGCTTTAAAATTAGAATACAGAATCCGGTTACGGCACTTCTACATTTCCTAATTAATAGCTGGGCTCGCCTCATTAGGAGTCCATTCCAGGGTCTCTTTCTCACACCTTGTTCCCTGACTAACCATTTGAGAATTTAGATTTTTCACACAGTCAGATAGATATAAATGTATATGCAGCTAGGAACTATGGAAGCCTGTTAGGTCCACTATCCCTCAGTTTCTTGTGTCACAGTATGGTATGATAGATGGGAGGCAGTACAGCCGAGCCTGCCAGGGGAACTGATTCTCTAGGGACAGGGTCATGGCAGGTGGGGACCTTTCACAGGCTGGCCAGGCTTTTCTCGGGCGGGGTAGCACCAAGTTCTCAGGGCTTCACTGATCTTCGCTTGCAGTGCCAGGGCCCAGCACTTTCTACTCGTACCTTATGTATTAGTTAGCTTCAAAGCACTGTGGAGGTCTTGGTTCCAGTGCCAACTTCCTCCTATCACAGGGGGAAATGAGTGCCTCTCAGATCCAGAAGAGCGGAATACATAGAGTGTCGGTAGTTTCAGCTGTATGGGAGGAAACAGAGAGAGAGCTTCTGGATCCCCGAGGTAGCCAGCACCAGAACCAAGGCAACCTCCATCCTCTGAAGCCAGAGTTGTATCATGCACAGGAGCTATGGCTTTGAAACATGTGGGGCTGCAACCTGTATGTCACCATGAAAACACATGGGACTGTAACCTGTATGTCACCATGGACCTAGGTCTTCTTCTCCGAGGGACTTTATTTTCTCCCACAGACTGACTGCCAGGGTGGGAAAGAAAACAGGACCCCAAAAGCTCTCAAGTCCAGCATCCAGAAGCCGCCATTGTCAGAGATGGACGACCTTCCCTGGGTTCCAATTTAGAAAGCCTTAGATAATTATTCTGATTGACCTGTTTTGACATCATTGTCCACTCCTAGATCAATAAAAACCACAACCAAGGCTTGAGGAGGAGATAGGCTCATGTTGCCCCCCAAATCTCAGGAGCACCTGAGTTGGTGCCAGTCCTGGAGAAGGGGGCATTGTGAACCAAGAGCCGTGCCCTGGACACCTAGGAACGGAAGGAAGGTGTCGGTTCTGAGGTCAGTTCTCAGCAGTTGTGTGCCAGTAGCAAACAAGCGCTAAAGCACTGGCTCAGATTAGGTAAGACTGTGTAGGACGTAGACTTGGTAGTGGTTTTCTAGTCACCGAAGTTAAATGGAGTAAAGAACATGAATTGCTTCCGTATATCTAGGCTTCTGCTAAGCACTGAAGAAAAGGGGTGGGAATACGGGTTTGGAGAGGAGGTTGAAAGCCTGCCCTCCAGAAGCTTCACCCCTGTGGGGTCGCTTTGGATACAGGTGGATCCTAGAGATCACCTAGTCCCAGCAAACGTTTGGGAGGCCACATCCAGAGGGCAGGTTGATGGAGAGGCCAAGCCAGTCTCTGAGCTCCTGTTCTCCTTCCGGGATATCCTCCGTCAAATCTGTTCTGCTCTTAGGCACGTTACAGAAAACAATGTTTGGAAAACAAACAACAGAACAGTGAAGGGTGTGTGTTAACCACCAAACCACATCAGCTCCCTGGCTTTGCTCCTGATGATTCCAATCAGGGCCTAGAGATCAGCCCAGCTGATCTGCCTCATCTATCAAAGGTCTGGTAAGGCAGGCAGCCCCTCCCCTACCCTTCTGACCCCCAGGCCACCCATCTTCACTTCACTTGCATCAAACAGCCAGACAGAACCACCAAGAGGGCCGACTGAGAGGAGGGCTCACTCCCTTAGGACATTCACCAGTGTAGGTAGGAAGGAGGTGGAGAAGGTGAAGGACAGGAAAAGAGGAATGCAGGATTGAGAGCCAGCTTCCCTGAGGAAGTTATGGGAGGCTCCCCAGCAAGGCAACTGGAAAGCGAGGAAGCCAGGGGTTGAAGCAGAGCATACAAATCCAAAGCTCTGTCCCTCCAATATACCACCCTCCCCTGACCCCTCAGGAAAATCAAGTTCACTTTAGAGTTTCTATAAAATGCCAGTTTTGACTTAAGAACTAGTCAAAGCCCTGACATTTTTTCCTCTTCTTTCTTTCTTTTTGTTGTTGTTGTTATGTTGGTTTTTTTTATCTTGTTTGTTTTTCGAGACAGGGTTTCTGTGTGTAACAGCTCTAGGTGTTCTGGAACTAGCTCTTATAGACCAGGCTGGCCTTGAACTCATGGAAATCCACCAGCCTCTGCCTCCCAAGTGCTGGGATTAAAGATGTATGCCACCACCACCCGGCTTCTTTCTTTCTTTTTCTATATTTTAAGTAGTCTCACATAGCTTAGACGAGCTAAGGATGACTTTGAGCTTCTGGTCCTCCTGCCTCTACCTCCTGAGTGCTGAAATTACAGATGTCCTCTATTGCGCCCAGTCCATGCAGTGCTAAGGCTCAAACGCAGGCCTCATGCATATTAGATGAGCACTCTGCAAGCCCAAGCCCTGGGCAGGTGCTTCTTTGGGTTTTTATCCTCCCAGTGAAGAGGGTACAGTGCAGTGGGGGGGAGGGGGGAGAATGAGACAGCCCCTAACAATACAGGCTCCCAAATACTAGCGGGAGCACGAAGCGGAGTCTCTTGGACACAGTCCCTTCCTTGTGCCTTCTCCCGGATGTTCAAGAAGACATGCGAGTTAAAGATTGCAGCGTTTACAGCTGTATCTCACGGGCTGTAAAACTCAGCAGTACAGTCTTAAAAATCGCCGCTGCCTACTGAAAATCCATTAAACTCCATTCATAGTCCAAGAACCAGGGCGAAAACATTCCGCAGCCCCCGCCTTTGACTTTGCCTTTGCTTGCCCTACCGTCCCTTCTAACTCTTGTCCCAGAAAAATCTCCTGGGAAATGAAATTAAGCGGTTTCCCAGATTCCTTTTTCAAAATTAGTCCTGGGCTGGCCTTCAACAAGGCAAACACATTCTGTGCAGTCACGGGAGAGAACAGCACAGCATTCCTGGACCAAGGCTTGGAGCCATGAAGCCAGACATGCCGAGCAGGCTGAAGACGGAGGTGTGGGTTCTGTAGTAACTGCTGTCTGCAAGGCCGCCTGTCTGGGGCCATAGACCTCTTTCCCTTGCCCTCTGCTCAGTCCCTGCCCTTCCCTCCTCTTGGCAGAGGGTGTGTGTTTACTGTCCCTGCTTGGTTCTGGGCTCAGGAACTGTTATCCAAAAATCAGTAAATCAGGCCATCGTTTTGCACAAGTGCCCAGAGACTGTCACCAGAGTTATACAGTCCCCCGTCCAAATGTCCCCCCCCTTCTTGGAGTCTTGAGATGGTGTGAGCTTTCTTAACACAGAAGCTGCCCGCCATGGTGAGTCATCCCATCAGAAGGCCCATCTGTAAAAGTCAGACCTTGCCAAGGACTTGACTGCACAGTTTGCCTGGAAATGAAGAAATCCCGTTCAAAATCTGCATATTCATCATTCTGGAAAGATAAACACAGTGTGAGACTAACTAAAATATTTAATAGTCACCATTTAATAATTCCCGATCATATGCGGGACAAGCTCTCATACCGAGGGCACTTCCATGCTCATACATACATAATCATGCAGGCAGTAGTCAGGAGAGCTTTCTTTCTTTTCCACAACAGATTGTCTTTCATTCAGTGTGGGTTGCAACAATTGCCCCAGGAGAAAAGAACGCCTACTCTACCCTTGCCTTGTAGACCAGAGGTTGCAGTGTTTAAGTATCACTGGAATGTCCTGTAGCCAAGCTTTTCCTATCTTCTCATCCCTCAAGTCATCTTTGCTCTGGTTTCTCTCCCTAAAAACAAACAGCAAATATATATATATATATATATATATATATATATATATATATATATACTTCCTGTGGGAGCCAAGGAAGACATCTTGAGAGACAAGAAGAATAAATAGAAGCTTCTTCTGGCAAACGTGTGGGCTTCCCCTTTGTCCACTGATGTTATCACTTTGTTTGAGGAGGTGGCTGAGTGGGTCACTTTGGAGACAGGGCCTTGCTACATAGGCCAGGCTGGTCTTGGACTTACAATCTTCCCACCTCTGCCTCCTCAGTTCTGAGCTAACAAGTGTGTGCTAGCACACCAGGTTCACAAGGTCTCTTCTTATTTATTTTTATTTAACCAGGATATGCTTATTCATTTATTATTTTTTAGTACTAGGGTTGGGGTGTTGAAGTTAGGCAAGTACTCTACCATCAGACTATATGATATTCCTTTTATTAACTTTTTACTATGAGGCAGGGTTTTGCTAAGTTGCCTCGGCTGGCCTTGAACATGTGATCTGCCTGCCTTACTTAGTCTCACAAGCAATTGGTATTATAGACCTGCACTACCAGACCCAACCCCAAGTCTTCTCTCAGACATTTAAAAGGAGATAAACTTCAAGGCGCTATTTGTGACCGACCTCTGTCTACTCTCTCCACAAACGCCATTTACTTTCTACCGCACGAGAAATTAATGAAAGCTAAAGCGATCCCTCTTGCGAAGACATTATTCAGTGGTAACAAGTCCCAATGTGGAGAATCCAGGTTTCCTTCTGCCTAATCATATGGCCATTTTCCCAACTGTTTCACACATGCTAATGGGGTGTGACAAGCAGAGCACATTTGGCTCAGGAGAGGGTCCAACACGGAAGGGCTCCACAACGGCGAAGCTCTAATCGTTCCCCCCTAATCTACCACCGCTGTGGCAGGGGTGGGGTGGGGGTGTCTTCCCTGCCGTGAGTGATTTCAGAGCACTGATCAGGGCAGACTTGACAGATTCTTTATCAGTGTCAAAGTCTCTTGTGGTCAAGTCCAGTAACGTTAAAACAGAACGCCTAGCAGATAGCAGCTAGACGGTGGCATTATGGGATTCGCTCCCAGGCAATGCTTTTCAGCCCGCCTAAGAAAAGAGAAATGGAATAAGGCTAAAATCAAAAGAAAACGCGGCAGAAGTCTGGGCAGTTATTTTCTTGTGTGGAATCAGACAATGCGAATGACATGGGCGCCAATTGCTCTTCCATTTATGCTAAAATAGAACAAAGAGAGATTACCAACAAAGAAAGCCAAGATCTAGGGGGAGGGGACCGAATCTCAATGGTCTTTTAATTTCAGGAAAGAGGATAATATTGCTGAAAGGCGTGCATACGAATATCCACACCACATGGACATGCCCTCCCTTACCAGTTCGCCTGGTGAAGCTTCCTCGTGTGTCTCAAGTTAACTTACACAGCCCATGGTTTGACCTTACTGACTTAATCAACAGTCGCCAACAATAGCAGGTAGAGACCACCTTAGTTGTAGGAGAATCCACACAGCTCTGAGGCAGGTCTTTGAGACAGTGGAAGTTGTTTTTTCTCTTAGAGGGAAGAGTGTGCTGTGCCATCTCTGTTGACTCCTGCGGTCCAGCACCACAGCTGTTAGGGAGAGTGATCTCCTCCGTCCACAGCATGGCTATTCCTCAAGCAGAGCCTCAGAGAACCCCTCATTATGTACATGTGAGCCCCAAATGTACAAATGAGAAAGAGGCCGACTAGTCCCTCTGCCTCTCCACCAAATAAGGTATCCCGGGCACTTGTGGGATCTGAACTGGACCAGGCCAAAATTTCAGAACATAGCTATCCAATGCTGAGTGCAAGGAGCTCTGGCATCTTGGAGGAAACAAACTTCAGGAATAACAAAATTCTCCGCACAGCCACAGACAGACAGGGACAGGAAGTTCTCTGCACGTTGAACTCTAACCCGGAAATGTTATTTGTTACACCATAAATTAGGACATTACTTTGAAAGAACAAGTTGTACATCCTGAGTCCTGGGCCTTCGGATGCTCCAGATAAGACAGCTAATGACTCTGGCTGTTTCAATATTTTATCTGATTTTTTTTTCTTTTTTGTACTAATTTAGAAAGTTGGTACTTTAGTGTAATTGAACTCAGTGAAGCTAAAAATGTCCAGACCTTTTTAATAAGGTAGCTCTCAGTATTAAACTTCGGGGTCTGTTTTTCTCCCAAGCAGGCACTTAACTCCCATTAGCACTAAACATCAAGAAAAAGATGTATATACATACATAATACACACACACACACACACACACACACACACATGCACACATCTTTGTCTCTTTGTTCCTAGCACCAAGGTGGGGGGCAGGGAGGGAAAGGGGAAGAAAAGGAACAACTGTGAGCGAATGGAAGCGGGAGGGCTGTAGGCTCATTTGCAAAGATGAAATTAACAACTAGGGTGCCCAACTTCCAGGGAGCATCCACCTTTGAAAAACAAGATGAGGAGAAAACGCTGAGAGCATTTTGAATAATACCCCAAGCACGGTTTCCTGCAAATTCTGTTTCTCCTCTCTCCCCGGCATGCACATTAAACCCATTTTGTACTTGTTATGGACATAATGATTCTAGACAACATAAGAAAATTTTATGATTTTTTTTCTTATCATTTTTACTTATCTTCCACTGAGCCAATTTATGCAGCTTAAACCATTGCTAAAGGAGATGCATCAAAAATTGTCCGTAATCATGACAAATAATGACACAAAATGTTCGCGGGAAGCTGCTTTCTTATCATATTTTCATTAAAACATCTTTTCACCTGCCTTGCTTTTCCCATGTCTGGAACTTGCGTTGTAATCAGTCTTATTAACTGAGAGCATAAATATGATTTATTATGGTCTGATAATGGAAGCTACGTGGGCCCAGAGAAGGGTTATATTGTCCTCTGATGAAATAGCTCCTTTCTCTCGGATGGAGCCGTAGCATGAGAACATGCAGAATCCAATGAGTGATTATCTCCTCGGGGTGAGTGATGGAGAAACCCGGCAGAAAATCTCCTTGTTGACCATGACAGCCACACAGGGTCCCCAAACCTCCCCGAGTTTGACAACCTGCAGACACTTTTGATGAACTGTATTCTTCTGTCAGAGACAGCCTGTCTGTGAGGAGAAAAGAGACCGTTATCGCAGGATCGGCCATTATTGTCTTGATCTTTATAAGCAATCACTAATGCACATGAATATAATATCCTTTCATCAACGTGCCACGCATAATAGAAACGCAGTTAAAGGACCCTCTCCCCGCTTATGTAAATGTCCTCGCACCATCATTAAGAGAGATGGTTTGTGACTGATAGGAGAAGAGTAATCAGATTGTCTTAGCATTATCTCCCTATTTTAAAGACTTCGACCTGAGGCAAATAGCATTTATGGTAGATATACGGAACTAGGTCAATTTGAAGTCCTAGGCTAAGAGGGAAAAGAGTTTTGAATGTGGTGTTACTGTTATATTTTTATTAAACATGCAAATGGCAGCTGGTTTTCAGCCAAGAGTGTGATTGCTATGCTGATAGGCCCGAGAAGAAAATGTGCATGCCTCTCCAACTTCCTGTCTGAGGGTCCCGCAAGAACAAAGACCCTTTACTTAAGGACACACTTGCACAAACAGATCCTTGAGTCAGAAAGAGGTCTCCAATAAACCCCCCACTCACCCATCTCTGGGAGTCTAAATATGACCCCAAACACCATGCCAGTACATTTTTTTCAATTAATAAATATATTCAAAGGCATAGTGCCTGCAATTATTAAGCAATTAAATGTACTTTTTGTGGCCCTTGGGAACCGGCTCCATTTCTGAACTGTGAAGGATAGTGGGGCTTTTTAGATTAGCGGCAGAAGTTTCCCTACCTCCCAGATAAAACCTGAACCAGGCTTGCAAGAGCAACCCAGTCAAGTAGGCCAACAGCTTGATGCTTGGTCTCAGGTGCTGGCCGAAGAGAGAAAAAGGTGTCACCCGTAAACGTTTTGATACACCCTCAGCAAAATAAGGTACTTAATTTTTCATTAACCTCCTGACATATGGACCCAGAGATGCCCCCACACCATCCCCTAATGGGTTTTGCATTGCCGATTACTGGAGAACACTCCACAGCCCTGATGCCGAATCATTAGTTTCACACCACTGGGTGGTCAGAGTTCGAAGAGCAGCCCCTGAACCCAAAAAAGTGGGTGGTAGGGAACTGGAGGCTATGGAGAGCTCTCTGCACAGAAAGCAGTGTACCATGGGTTCTGCCCTCCTCGGCCCTCTTTGCAAACTGCCTTGAGGTGATTTGAATATTATACACATGCACAGGCGTGCATGTGATCCTGTACATGCACATGTCTGGGCCCAGGACAAATCACATGCCTGTCCCATCAAAGGTAGATTAGACCAGAGGGATTCATTCATTCATATATACATACATACAAATGTATATATTAATATACTAATCCATATATATTCTGTGTGTGTGTGTGTGTGTCTGTCTGTCTGTCTGTCTGTCTGTCTCCCTCTCTCTCTTCCTCTCTCCATGGGAATGAAAAACATGTGCCTTTTCAGAGCCATTGAGGGGTGTTTGATCTCTCTTAAGAGATACATCTCTGAAGCCCTGCCAACTCCTGATCACTGGTATGAATGAAGTGAAGGGATGGGATGGCTAGACACAACCCACAAATAATCTTCAAACTCCTGTTGGGGCTGTATTTTAGTTTGTTTATGAACAAAATGTACCATGGCAATTAACAAACAAAACTGATTGGATGTTTCCCTTCTCCTTTTATGGTCAATCTTGTACTTGTCAACAGAGAGAGGAAACTGTCAAAACACTGGCAACAAGAGAGAGAAAAGGAAAGAAACAAAATTCCCAAAGAGACAGCAAACTGGATAATCTGTACCTAAATAACTGAGGAGAATCTAATTTTAAAGGTAACATAAAAAGACCCTGAGAGTAATTTCCATCTTCCAAACGCACCTTTTCTCCTGGCCCCAAGACAGCTAACAGAAATACAAAACACAACCACCCAAACCCACAGGAGATAAAAAGAGAAGCAGCTGCCCCGCCACGTTTTCTTCATCTCGTCTATGCACGCTCTAGGTTGAATCACGTTCTAGGAGAGATCCAGGCAAAGGAGTGAGTGGGACTGGGAAGAGAGTGTCGTAGCTGTGGTCTGTGGGGCTGAGAGTGGCAGGTTTGTTTTCCTCCCGCCCTGGCCTAGAACTGTAGGAATCCATACCGCTCATTTAGAAATATACATAAAAACCAAAGTCAACGTCCTCAAAGGGAATAACAATGACTCAAGCACATCATCTTTTATTTAGCACAGGATTCACTATTCCTTACGCGCACACAATACTCAAGTTCATTTGGGATGGGGGAAAGAACCTGCTGAGTGATTATTCATGGTTCGTCCACTCAAGCAGGCATGTGTGGCCCTTCAGTTAAGGGGACAGACTCCTAACGAGCCCGTGACAGGCACATTCCCTGGTCAGTAGTGAACAGCTGTGTGTCCACAGTTTTGCTTTAGAAATGAAAATCTAATGAAGTTATTAGCACTTCAATATCACAGATATTGTCTCCACCATCCCCATTGGCAATCGTAGAAGCAGAATCAAATTCCTCCAGTCTCCCCCTCTTTCACTTTGCAAGGCCAAGGAGCTGAGGAAACCGTTTTCTCAGAACCAGCAGCACTTAGCTGGGTTCCGAGGAGAAAGAAGACTCCTTCCTTCAGTCATAAAGGACTTGTCCCATTTGTGTCATCGTCTGCTCCCTCCAGCTCCTGGCTCCTCCCTCACACACACAAGACAAGACGGGCCAGGACCTGGAGGCCAGGGATGCTCCGCCTTATGCGGACATTCAATGGCAATTCAAAGGAGCCTTTGTGTGTGACTCTCTGCTGCACAACTGGCCTCTGACAGCGACATCAGAAGGGACAGATACTTTAGTTTGACATCTAGAAAGAGGCTTTTTTTTTTTTTTTTTTTTTGCACAGGGGGGAAAAAAAACCCCTGAAGACATTGAAGCTTAATTGCTCAGCATCCCATAATCTTAAAGACTGGTATCTGCAGTAGCTGGCAGCAGCCCCTTGAGGAATGGGACTGGCTCCATTAGGATTTGAATGGATGCAAGTCCTGCACTTGAGCATCAATAAACTGGTAGTCAAAGTACGTATATTGGCTGAACACCATCACCTCCCCCATGCTCGTTAAATTGCAAAGATCATTATGCAGAATATATATTAAACTATCAAAGGGGAATTAAGTTCTTCACCAAAATGCAGAAGGATTTTGGATGTTCAGAACTAAATGACAGGTATTGGTTTATGGCAACAACAGTCCCCTTTGCGTTCACAGATGAGTGTGACAAATCTTTATGTGTAGTGGGACCTTTAGGGTTCCGAGTTGTCTGGATGGAAGCACAGAGAAGCCACTGTAAGACAGAAAGCAGGCTCAAGGACAGGATCATTACATTCATAGAATTTGGGACTGATACCCAGTATCTTAGGAGAAACCTACCCTGACTGTTTCTGCTGCCACTTTGGCCCAACCAGAGATGAGCTTGGGGTAGATTTAAGAGCTGAGAAGCACTCGGTGGTGAGGAGAGAGGGGATGAGGAAGGAGAGAAGCAGAAGTTACATGGGTAGGATTTAGAAAACTGTTAGTGAGTGTGGCAAGGCAAATGAAGCCACCTGAAAGAAAGGCCCAGGACAAGACAGAGTCCATCTCCGACCGAAACCACAGATGGAGAACTGTAGGTTGCTTTGCTGCTCCACTGCCCAAGTCAGATACTGAGCCTCTTCCAAGTCACTGGAAATATCTCAGATTTTCTTCTCCTGATATTAATGGCAATGGAGCTTGGAAGTCGACAAGAACAAAACCAACCCTATGTAAAAGCACTTGTCATTTGCCTCCTACCCTGAATATACTACACAACTGATTTTCTGGTCAAGTAATTTAAGATTCCCAAACACATGTGAGAAAAATATTGAAATACAGTAGTAAGACCGTGTAAGTCTCTTACTTAAAGAACATTTGGAAGTGGACATCTACAATTGGACAACAATGAGAAAAAAAAATGGAGGTGGTTCCCATGAAAGCTCATAGCATGGTCCTCAAAAGTTCTTTTGAGTGACAGGTGCATCAAAAGGGGATCTGATGATATATGGGATGTCTGGGCAGACTTCAGCTTGTCATTAGGCTCCCATGACTGGCTCTCCTCTCTACCTGCATCTCTGTCTAGTTAACTAACTAGTTAGTTAGCTAATTAGTTAGTTAGTCATAGCTCCACATCTGCTATCCTTTCTTCTGGATTTTTACAATCACTTTTCTGATTCCACACTGAAATCTTACTACTACTGAAAGTGATGAATCTGACCATCCTCCCCTACCCTTGGCTCCCTTTCTCATCACATAAATAAAGATTTTCCACAATCCGAAGCAAGTCTATATAGGTATCCATTGCTGATTCATTCCACCATTGCAGAAATAATGGTTGCTAAAGCAAACAAACCTGGAAGAAAGGCCAAGTGAAGGGAAAGGATGGTATTCTAAATAAAGCCCAGAGTCGACATTTAGGGAAACTGTTAACCCAATCTCTGATCTTTGAATTCTAATCCAAGATGCCAGGGACACCCAGGGCAATGGCATTTCTAAAGAGGCTCCAGCTGAGTTTTCAAATTCTTAACTGTATTCCTTTGGCTACAGGAAATCAGGCCAAATGTGAGGCAATCTCATTTCCCTGCGACCTTGCAGTCTCTCGTTCTTTCAAACACTTCCTTGGGGCTTTGCCAAGATCTTCAATTTTCATTCACTCCATCATGAAGGGTGCATTTTTAGCTATAGAGAATTAGACTGATTAAAGTGACATTCTGTCATCTCCCTGAAAGCTTCCGTCTTTGTAGACAGGATTGGCTACGCAGCTCCATCCTAAATGGTGAGTGGCTCTCCAGTGGCTGCTTCAAGACCACATCACTCTGGAATGTTTCCTTTCTCCTTCTTTTGGAGTGCAGAAGGAGGGGTGGAATCTCGCATAGCTTAGGTTGATGTCAGACTTTCTATGTAGATGAAGCTGATCTTGAACACCTGATCTTTCTGCCTCATCTCCCTAATACTAATATTGTAGGCATGAGTCATGTTCAGCCATCAGGACTACTTCTTATCTTTCCCATCCTTCCTTTTGTCTCTCTGCTTCCCTTCCTTTTCCCTCTTTCCTTCATTCCTTCCTTTTTGTTCATTTATTGCTCTGTTGGTTAGATTTTGTTGGCACAGGGTCTCACTGTATATTCTAGGTTGGCCTGGAATTCATCGTCCGCCTATCTCTGCTTCCCAAGTACTAGAGTTACAGGCAAATTCCAACACACCCAGCCTTGCCTCTCCCTTTCTGTATAGGTGTTAAACATATTAAATACTTAAGCAAAATATTCTATAAAAAAGACTACCCTTAGAGTCACCATCTGTTTTAAAATTAAGAAGGTAGAAACCTCATTTGGCAAAGAGAAAAAGAAAGCATGAAAGGGAAAAATGTGGGCAGGAATGTTCCTTGGCTGGGATTGTCCCTCAGGTGCAGATGCCTACTAATGGAGCAGGCATTGAGCAAATAAAGCTAAACCTCTCATTTCACCTTCTTCCAAAACCTTCGCGTTTGTACTAGGACTACTCACAGCAGACGCCAACATGCCGTGGTCATCTATCCCAAAACATGAATAAGTGTCTTCCTAATAGACACACTAAGAACTTCCCACACAACTGGCGGAGAGGCTTCACAAGTAGAATAATCTTCCCAATTCAAACCATCAACCCACACAGATGTAGAACAGAATTATGACTTCCTTGCAGTTAGGACATTCCAGGCGTAATGTTGCTGCAGGCATGGATTGTCTATGTGCTTCAATGCTGTGCCCTGTTTCTTATCACCCCTGCCCCTTTATTCTGTGTTGGTTTGAGTTTGAGGCAAGAATTCTCCTCCCCTGTGGTACAGCAAGGCACCAGCAGCTCCAAATTTACACAGACCTTAGCAAGGGAACCTCAAAAAACAGATACCCCTGTGGTTCTCAGAGAGCATGCTAATTCCTTAAAAGGACTCTTAAGATCTTCTTGGGTCATTTGTTGACTGAGGGGCCTCAGTGTTTGATTGACACCCCTACTGGGGTCTCAAGGAATGTGAGAAGGACAGATCCCAAAGGAAAAGACCTTTAATGAGAAAAAAAGAGGACAGAGGCACCATTACTTTGAACCTAAATCAGCAGCAGAAACTGTTGGAACTCATTAGCATCCCTCATTTCAACAACAAGGCAGCACCTACCTTCCCCTTCACTCCCAGGCCCCACAACGCTTTCTGTGTCTGCAGGGAAACAGTCCTTGTGCATCCGCTATGCAGAATGAGTAAGATCTGCTCAGCAGCTTGCAATGGTTTCTTCATTGCCGTAACTGGCCATCATGTAAATAAGTAGTTACTGACTTAAGAACTTGCTATTTACTCAATAACCCTTGATAGGAACCATGATCCCTTTACACACCATTTTAGAAGTACATAATTACAGGCTTTTCAAATGGTTACTTCTTTTAGGCATTTGCCTGTAATAGCTCCTTCAAAGCTGTTAAGCAAGCGCTTATCATTTGAAGACCGGAGTAGAAAATATTTAGTTCACTCCTCATTGACCTAATAGAGAACAAGTTCATTTCTGAGATGATGCAATCCTCCTGCCAAGAACACACGGTCAGGCTTAGGCTATTTGGTTAGGAAATCAAATTGCTATCAGATGACACTCACCTCATTTAGTAATTAAATATTGACACTGAATGATCAGAGGTCACTATTTCTTCAGTCCCTCTTGAAGGAAATCTTGTCCTCACCACTTGTCCCAATGTTATGACTCCCTAGCGACATTCCTGTGGAAGTGAAATGCCTGGAAGGTTGGCAGGCTCCTGCATAGCTCATTCTTAAGCATGAGACATAATTCTTACTTCTATGCAACATAAGCTTTTATGCACAATGAACATTTTGCTTTGGTAGAGGAAACCACAGCCAGGCTCCGGGGACCCAGGGGCCTGTCCCCATCATAAGCAACCAAGTCATGTGATACATGCTGCATTGTAATGGATAGATGTCCCTCAACTTACAATGGAGCCACATTCTAAGAAACCCATCCTAAGTTAGAACGTGTTCTCTTTGCCGGACCTACTGAATCTCATGGTTTATTCACAGTACCCTGGAGAGTGTCAGTCCTTTGTCTTTGTGGTCATGGTGCAAATTTGGAGCTACAGTTCACGGCCACTGTCCACTGTACCCCAATAGCCTTAGGCTGCACCTTACCAGCCTGGAAAGAAAGACTGAAATTTCTAGTAAGATTTCTACTACATACATAGCACTTTTGCACCATCTTTGAGCTGAAATATTGTAAGATGAAAATGAAAGACTGCTGTGTGTGTTTTCATCTCTTCTGGGTGCTATAGTGAGCTGCTTTAGACTAGCTAATTTATAGAAACAGAAACCCATCACTCATCGTTCTGGAAGATAAAGATCAAGATCTCACATTGTCAGCGTCTAGGGAGGCTCCACCCCCCACGTATGACATATTCTACATATTTTCACATGGTGACAGGGGAAGGACACTCCTTTGAACCTCTTTCCAAAGGTTTCACTCTCTTGTCAGGGTTCCACCCTCATGATCTGGCTGCCTGCTAACAGCCCTGCCTCTTAATTGCATTAATTGGAAGTTAAGATCCAAAGAGAATTGGAGGGGTACACAACATTTAAACCATAATAGTTATTAATATATTCGACTCAATTATCACAGATAATGGCCTCATGTTAAAATCACATGAATAACATGTTTGAATGAATCTCAAGATACGTGGTGAAGTCTGTGTCTTGCTTAGTCAAGTTTTCCAAGGTTTGATGGCAAGGTTGGCTGGATCTCTCCAAGAAACCATCAGGTTCATGGGGTCCACTCCTAGACGAAGAAATACAGGCAACTAATGATTGTTGAGAGGGCAGAAATGAATCTTCCTTAGGATGAGCCCCCAGTTGGTTGTCTAAATACTGAGTGGTCAGCCCTGAAATCAGATACTCTTAAGCCACACCAAAAAATGCTCAGAAGGTTGTATTTATGCAATTTTACATGTGTGTGTGTATGTAGTAATAATAATCAAAAAGAGAACCTCAATTTGAGAGCGAGTTCAGGGATATATGGGAGGAGTTGTAGCAAGGAGACAAAGAGAGGGTATTGAAGGAGGACAGGAAAAATGGAAGTGATGCATTTATATTTCAATTTAATTTTTTTAAGTAGAAAAGAAACCACTAAGTATTTTCAACCCTGTACAAGATAAGGTGAGGGGTTACAAAGATAAAAATGAAGTTTGCATTATGTTTACTTACATCAGGACTCCCTCTCACTACTTGCTAATCCTACCATTCTCTCTCTAGTCCTCACTGTCCAGAACAGCAGTCCCAGCACATGGCCCCTTTCAACCATCTGCCTTTGGCACATGCTATTTTTCTGCACAGAATCCCTCTCCTTTTCTCTGTCTTAGTAAGCGGTCACCTCTTCCATGGAGTTCACCATGAGACATCCAGGAAGAGCTGCCTACACACTCTGGTTCTGAAATACATTCTATAAAGATCAATATCATACCACATTGACTCGATGGGGTGAGATTTTGTGGGAGACTTTCTCTGCCTCATTAGACTGTAGGTTCCCTAAAGGTCAAGACCGTACCTCTCACAGCTGGCTCTTCAGGGGCCTCTCAGAGTGCCTGGCACATACAAGTCTCTGGGTTATTTTGCTTGACCTCAGCCTCTTCTGCAGGGAGAGACTATGCTGCCCCTGCCTCATCCTTAGATTCCAGGATTGTAAGCAACTCAGGAAATATACAGACACATATGCCAAGGGCACCATGCTGGGAGTTCAGTCCAGCATGTGACGGATGAAGAAGGACCTGAAGAAAAGGAAAAGGAGAAGGAAGAGTAAGAGGGATGGGACAAGGGTGTTGTGGGAGTAAAAGCCTGATCTGAGGCTCTGACTGAAAAGAGAGAGAACTTGAGGTGAAGAACGGAGACACACAAATGTCATGTGGAGAGGACATGACGGGAGAGTGGGCCGAAGTCACTTGATTTCTCGTTGTAGAAAGGTCACAGTGTTGGCATGACCATCAAGGGTTCAGGTAGCCAGACTAAAGCATTTACATTTTGGACTCCATAATAATAGAGATTTGAGGAAGAAAAAGAGTAACATGAAGTCTATGTCACATAACTGTGACAAATACCTGAGAGCAATATTGGCTCCTCAGTCTGCTAGCCAGCCTGAAGATTGTGGACTCGCCAGCCTCCATAGTACCGTTAACTAAACTAGTCAAGTCCTTCACATCAGTTAGTAGCCAGCCAGACACCTCTGTTCTTGTTGGCCTGGAGTGCCTCAGTTAACATTCTGATCATTTTGATGTGCTCCAGCGCCGAGGGAGGGAACTTGATGGCTCTTCACAACGGAAAGCCTTCCTCTTGCCTGGGTTTAAATCCCCATCACAACAGTGTTTGTGGATGTCTTACAGCCTTCAAAGAAACCTTCAAACTTTCCTCTGCCCCAAAAAGCCTTCTGAGCTTGGCCCCGACCCTCCTCCACCTCTACATCCTGGTACCTCAAATGGGCGTGACACACCAGAGTCTACAGCCCACTGCTCCCATCTCTGCACCAGGGATCTAAGCTCACAAACTTCCATGCTTTTGCATATGCTGTAGTCTCCCGAAGAGTAACATCCCACCCACCTTTCATCTGCCTGTTTTCTACTCATCCTTAATGCTCCCCTTGGGATTCCCCACAGAGGAGACTTCGGAAGGCGGCCCTGCTATGCCATCACCTCCTCCAGCAGCCCCCTGCATGGTTGATGTTGGCTTACTTCTGTCCCCCGAGAGTTTCTACCTCCTGGAAGGCAAACTTCCTATTCCGTTCCCCACCCACCTCTTCCCACCTCTCAGGCACCGTCTGTGTCCAACCTGCAGTGAAGACATTAACAGGCAATTAGACTAATAAACAAACAAAATATTTTAAGAATTTAAACTTCCTGTAATATGGTATCATTTATCTGGAATCTGCGAGGATATTGCTTAGCATTGAGAAGGGAGAGGAAAAATCAGAACTCGGAGTTCTGAAACATCTCCCCAGGGAGGCTTTGCCTGCATAAAGCTCTGGACTGGTGGGAGAAAGGAATGCACTAGAAGGATTCGCGTTTTCTTCCCAGCTTCTCAAAACCCTATGAAGGCCAGTGTAGGTGGGCACTGGGGAGACTGTGAGAGCCTGAGCCCCAGCAGCACGTACAGCAATTGAGCAGGGCAGGTCAGCCCCCTTTCTGCGAGGGATTTGGGGGTCTGGGTCACTATTATGTCAATAGAGATCAACAGGAAACGGGATTGGCTTAACAGCCGTGCAGAAACAACCCTGCTAAAACTTGCCCGGCTTATAAAAGTGGTTCCTGGGGCTGGAGAGAACTCTGTTGGTAAAGTGCATGTGGCGCAAACTCAAGGACCTGAGTTCATTTCCAGAACCCATGCGGAAAAGCCAGGTGGTGCTCGCTGGTCATCTTGGCACCGGGAAGGCAGAGACAGGTGGTTTCCCCAAGACTTGCGGGCCAACAAGAATAGCCTAGTTGGCCAGTCCCTGGCCGTGTCTTGAGGAATGACACTTGAGGGTGACCTCTGTCCTACACACACAGACACACACACACACACACACACACACACACACACACACACACACACTGCAGTTCTGCCTGAGTGAATGGAGTTCTCAGCAGTAGCCCTATGCTCAAGGGCAGACTCCTGACCACTGAGAGCTGCAGGTTCCAAGCTTTCTGGTTCCAATGCCAAGCAGACTTTATGTTTCATGATGTTACTCCCTGTGCCTCAGTTTATGCATCTGTAAAACAGGAAGAAGAGCTCCCGGCACCTGTCACCCTCAGCATTTGTGTCGCACTTTGCATTTCCCTGACTTCCGCTCTGTGTGTCTGCAGTAGTGTTACTATTACTTCCGAAAATGCCAGCTATCATCCAAAAGGGTTATTTCAATCACAAGGCTTTCTTCAGGAACACTTCATAAAGGAAAAGCGAAAGCGTGCACATTCTCCTTGGAACCATCATAATTAGTCCCAGTAACAGTTGGGCCTTTTTTTCCCCCAGTTCATTTATAGTCAGATTCTGCAAAATTGAAAACATCCAACATCTGGCCTGAAAAACTCACACAAAGACAGAAAGGCCCAAACGGGCATGGGTGGGCTTCAGTGGCATGGGAGCCAGATGTGTCTTTTGCCTCGACTACTCTTTTCAACCTTTGGAGGAAAAATTCAACTGACTTTTCATGCTTAGCAAAACCCTAAGGTTTTGGTTTCCATCTCTAAATTTTTAAAATATCTTGTCTGACTATTTATAAGCTTAAAATCCTCCCAGACAGTCAGAAATCTGTAGAAAATAAATCTTTGAATGGTATCTAAAAGAACTAAGTGTGGCTTGTGTCTAGCCTGTAATCCTGACACTCAGGGAAACCGAGGCAAGCAGAAGACTGAAGTTTAGGAACAATTGCAGATACATACCCAGAGGCCAGTTTAGACTGTACAGCAAGACACGGTCTCAACGAGACAGACATGGGGCTAAGTAGATATCTTAGTCAGTAAAGCCTACTTCAGCATGAGAACCCGAGTTCAACTCCTAGGAACCACACAAAAAGTTGGGTGCAGTGGTAATGCATCTGTACCCCAGAACTGGGGAGGTAGAGAACAGCAGGTGTCTAGGACTCACTGGCCAACCTGTCTGGTGTGCCCATGAAAACACAGCTGATGTCCCCTGAGGTTGGCCTCTATGTGCACATGCTTGACCACACCAAAAGAATGCACACACATGTGTGTACACACACACACACACATGCACACACATGCACACACACACACACACACAGAGAGAGAGAGAGAGAGAGAGAGAGAGAGAGAGAGAGAGAGAGAGAAATAGAGAACTCAATACTCTAGCAGCAGCTTTGTGAACATTTTGGGGGGTTCTTTCTAGCAAACCTGGGGCCTTCTCTATGCTACCCAAGTTCTCCACCACTGAGATACATCCCCAGCCCTTTTGTGCAAACATGTACAGAAACAAACAAAATAGTCAGCCCCATTCATCCGCCTTCTTTCTGAGGCATCTTCTAATAACACCACTGCCTGTGTATTATTAGCAGAGTCTGCTAAGCATTTTGTCAACATTATCTCATTTCATCTCTGCAGCCAGCCCTGAAGAAGGTACTGTTATCTTCTCTACTTTACAGGTAAAAACCTCCAAGGAATGCACGGATTAAGTAATTTACCGAAAGTCCCATTACTACAAGGGGGAAAAAGTGTTTTGGTTGTTGTTTGAAGGAAAACTTCACTTAATACCACCTTAATACGGGAGAAATCCAAGATAATTGTTAATGGAATAAAGTGATTGCAGTTATATTAAGCCACACCCTTGGGGGAAGGCTACCCAGAGCCCTTAATACACCGGCCAGAGATCAGAGCGTTTGAGCTTCCCAAGCAAGCCTGCCAGCACTTGCTCCTGTTTTTCCTATCTTTGCCGTTCTAGGGGAAAAACAAAACAAAACAAAACAAAAAAAAACCACCCTCAAAGTAACTTATTTTGGCACTTTGGTGAAGAAATGCTGTTTCCAATCCCCACTGTTTTCAGCATGCCACCCAACAGCATCATTCTAGAAGCTTCCTCAAGGCAGCCAGGGAATTTACAGGATTGCTAAACAGGCTGAGAAAAATCTAGTGTGGGAACTCCATGGAAGGTCTTTGTGAACGAGGATAAAGGGCTCATATTAGCGTTGCCTTGTTTCATGAAAAAGGGAACACATACAACAACCCTTGATTACAAAAATCTCATTTTACAAGCTCTAGGTAAGATGCGCCATCGTGGGGAGGCTCTGCCCCTACGGGCTGGCTCTGCCATGCGCTTTCTGAGCCTAGACCTGGTTCCACTCCCAGGGCCAGGTTAGATAAAACCAGAAGGGTTTATGTGCACAGCATTTAACTTTAAGCATTTCTTCCTGGAAATTTACAATGCACATAATTTACATATTCAATACCAGTGACAATTTACTTCTCCCATCTGAACAGGGCTTTCAACTATGCCACTTGAACTAAATTAATAAACAGTAATTACAGAATGTTGTGTGAGCTGGCTGTTGATGTTGAGCAGATTCTAATCAACACCTTCTTTTAAGGGCCAATTAAAGCTGAATGTATGCAATATAAACATCTTTGAGTATTTAGACATGAACTGCAGAACAAGGTAAAAAAAATTAAAATCTGAACAATTAGACTAGGGATGAGTCCGTCAAACCTGGGGAGATGGACCCCGTTTAGCCCGTCTCTAAGTCATGTTCATGTCTTCAGATGAGATTTTTGTGAAGTGGGAAGGGGCTCCGAGGCCTCTTTAGACCAAATCCCATCCGTTTAGAGATTTCACCAACATCTCCTCTTTTTTTCTATATGCTTCAGGTTTCGTGGCATTGCTTTTTACATCGCCTCAAACACTTTTCTCCTTAATTCATGTGCATTTCAGCGAAAACTTAATCTCCATATTTCTGACTCATTTGTGTATAAACCATTGACGTGTTATTTGGTATCTAAGAAACCTTTCCCTAGGCCTCCTATCTGGTCACACACATAGCATGGCGTACACCCCAGGCTCCACAATGGGAGATTACATCCCAAGTTAATAGCAAACACACATCACAGAGGCAGGATCAGACTCTGCCGGGGTACAGAGAGACACTGGACAGCATCTCAACCACTGCTCTCCTCCAGTTCTACCATGTCTAATCCCACAGCAGGCTGTGCAAAACGGAGCCATGAGGAGACATCTCTGCCATGGCCCATGGCTCTGAGTAAGTGACACGCATCCTTGGTAGTGAGTGGGTTTTTCCAAGGGATGGGAGGAAATAGGAACTATGTTTCTTTATGTGGGAGAGACCATAGCAACCGCTACCAGGTCCATGTGAAGTCTAACACGGTCCTGGTTCCTCCCTCGTAGACTTGGTCTCATCCCTGACTGCCCATGTCAGAGCTAGCTTTAATCTCATTCTCCTCTTGCCCCTGTCACCCTCCTGTCCTTCCATCCCCGTGTGTCTGACTCTCTGTCTGTGCTTCTGTCTCTCTGTTACACCCAGTCTTCTATGATCGATATTGTTCAATCCTAGATCTTAGGTTGTTTTGAAGTAACTCTTGGAAGGGTTAATTACCACGGATACTTATCTCTACAGATGAGAGGTTTGCTTCTCTCCCTGCCCCGCCCTCTGCTACGCTGAAAACAACCCAGAAACAGAGATTTTGTATCTCCCAAAGCTTCCCCACAGCACCCAGCACAGGACTATTTATGTGAGCAAGTGATAAATGAATATTTGTCGAATGAATATGAATGAAGCTTTCTTTAAAGTCAACAAAATGAAAGTCTCTGTTTGGCTTCAAATATTTTCTCAATAAAATTTGGAAGTATAATGATAGACTCTGGGCTAGAAATCAAAATTTCAAGATAGTTCTTATTTACTGGTCTCATATTAAAAGCCGGAGAGTGATGGAGCCATGGGACTGGAAGGGACCACCCGAAATTATTTAATGCCATTATCTTATGCACTTTGGAGAAGGCTGCACTTTGGAACGGCGAACAGCGGTGGCTGACTTTTGTTCCATGTGTGGTGTCGTTCCCACAGTGAGGCTAATTGGGGCTGACTACTGAGTGTCTCCAACTAGAAGAAAGATCCTTGACTCTCTTGCTCAAGCCTGACTGAGACCTCGAAGTGAAACTCCTGTGGGTATAAACCAGGATGTGCTGGAGGCCAGGAGCCCCCAGAGAAGAGGTCTTAGTCTTCCTGGTTCTCATCCATTCAATGAGTTGCTTTTTCGTTTCTCTCTTTGCCTGCCATGTAGCTCCCTGAACAACCTCATCTACTTCCTCTGCCACTTTTCAGTGTTTCAGGGGTAAGAGAGCTATTCTGGAAGAGCCACTCCAATCTTGAGGGCCCCTCCTGCACATCAGGTGTCCAGGAATGGCCTTCATTTCCATGGACCCCAAGTGCATCTATCTCTGTGCCCTGCCTACTACACCAACCACTTTGTTCATAGGTGGTGCCATTCTCCAGTCTGCACCAGAGATCTGAGAAGCACACCGTGGCAGACTGAACAAGTACTTTGGGCTATAACAGGACTGGACCCCCATCTTCCATCAACCATTGGCTGGTCATTGCCTAGCTTTGGGTTGTTTCTTGACTACAGTACAGTTTCCAACCTGAAAGCAGAACTATATTAGCAGAGGTACCAAAGTCTTAACTGTTAAGATATGACAATGTCCTTCTTATTCATTTTACCCCCTCCTTCTCCATCTTCCCTCCCCATTCCTTCCCTAATCCTATCCTCATTATTTTCTTCTTCCCACCTCTTTACCACTTCTCCCTCTTCTTCCTCCTCCCCTTCGTCCCTCTCTTTCACCTGATTCTAATCTTTTTCCTCTTCCACTCTCCTTCTCTTTCCTCTCCCAGCCTCTTCCTTCTGCCATAACAAGCTACCTCTCAAGTGCCATCGATCATCACCCTAAGATGCTTCCCTTCTCTTCCCATTCCTACTTACATGACCAGTTCAGCTGCAATTGTTTCCAGTCAACTTTCCCTACCTCCCACTCCTTCTTCCCTAGTCTACATTATTGTTCTACATTCCCAGTTCTCTAAGACCTAGCTCCCACATGTGAAATTTACAATAATTACTAGTGGCTGTCAAAAAAAAAATCTCTGGCAATATATCCAAGGCCCTTCATAATCTATCCCAATCATTCTAGTCTTGTTTCTAACCAGCTCTGGAATGTTCTCTAGCTTTCAGCTTGGTTCATATGTCAGTATTTGGCTATGCTGTGTTCTTGGTATCTTTAAATGACCTGTTCCCTCTCTACCTAGACTCCTGTGCTATCCAACACACCTACGGAACCTCTAAAGACCATTCCTGACATTGGTAAATAAGAGTTCTTAAAAGTCTTCTCTGACCCACACAGGCTAGTTACTCCGCTCCCTCCGAGCTTCCAAATGCTCTAATTAATTGTGGTATCTTGGCTTCCCTCCACTCGCATTACCTCCTGAGTCTTGGCTTTGCTCTATATACTCTTACATCCCTACTGGTGGTATTCCCCCCCTGAATTCAAATTTATTCCATCCTGGCATTTCTGCCTAATTATAAGTCCATGCCACAGTAATTCCTCCTGTGACAGGGGAGTATTCACTTTCTAGCTGAGCCTTTGGTATGAGAAAGCCCAAATTTCTAATCTTAGTTTCACTGCATATTAATTTTACAAACTTAAAGAACATGCCCAGGCTCCCTGAGCCTTTAAGCAGCTCTTCCTTATACACTTCTTATAGAGACTAAGTGCCTGGTTTTAGGACAAACATAGACGTGAACAGATTAAGACCTTATCTTTCATGGCCAGTTGACTTTCTGCGGGGTTTCAAAATGATATAACCAGGAAAGAATTATCTTTCACAAGTAGTACTGAGATAAATTAGTTATCAACCTTAAAAAGTATTAAGCTGTACCCTTACCTCATATCATACACACAACTCAAAATTGACCATAGTCTTAGTTATAACAACAAAACAATAAAAGTTTTAAAAGAAAACATAGAAATAGATCTTGATGACATTGGATTAAGCCATTTCTTAGATAATGACATGAAAGGCGTAAAAAGAAATAAAGTGGATTTTATAAAAAATTAAGGAGCTTTTGTGTTTTAAAGGGCACTGCCCAAAAAGAAAAACAATCACAGAATGGGAGAAAACATTTGTAGATCACATATCTAATAACAGGTGCATATTCTAAGTAGATGAGCAACAATGAGCACAAGACAATAACAGACAACTCAATTCAGAAATCAGGGGAAGGCTTTGAACAGACATTTCCCAGAGAATGTGTAGATGGACAACTACACACGCAAAGATGCTTAGCACCAGCAGTGTTAGAGAAATGCCAACCAAAACCACAAGGTATTACATCATACCCACTAGGGTAGCCAAAATAAAGAAAGCAAACAATAATGGTTCAGCAGTTGCTCAAAAAGTTCAAGTTACCATATGATCTAGTAAGTCTACTCCAAGGTAAGTATCATGAAAATCTAAAGCGTATGTCCACACAAAGTCTTGCCATACTAACATGACTCATAGTGGGCAGGTATGGAGACAGCCCAAATGCCCATCCAGTTGGCAAAGGAACAAGATATATGATATTCAGACAATTAACTATTATTTGTCAATTAAAAGAAATAGAGATACTTATTATGGCATGGAAGAACCTTGAAAGCATGCTAACGGGTACAAGCCAGCCACTTGTAGTATTGAATAAATTTATATAAAATATTCTGAATAGACAAATCCATAAGTAAAGAAGACTGGTGGTTGCCAGCTGCTTCTGAGGTGAGGGAAATGAATGGGAAGTGCCTACAGATGGGCAGGAGCTTGTATATGTGGAGGATTATGATCCTTTGGAACTTCCTAGTGATAATGACTATTGAACCCTATTCATATATGAAAATCCACGGATTATATTAAAGGGGTAAACTTTTGATAGATGAATTATATTTCAATGAGAGTTTTATGAAATAGCTAAAATTATCATTCATATTCTAAGATTAAATGAGATTCTTGGTGCATTCTCAGGCACACGATAAATGTTCTCCACTATGGTAGGCACATCTGCTATTGCTGTATTGATCTATTTCTATGTTCTACCCAGATCCACTGTATTTTCCATTTTCCACACTAACAAGCACTATACGCTATGAATATATGTTGCTCTCATTGATTAATAAATAAAGCTGCTTTGACCTATGGCAAGGCAGGATAGAGCCAGGCTGGAAATCCAAGCAGAGAGATATAGGAAAAGAAGGGCAGAGTCAGGGAGATACCAGCCAGCCACCGAGAAAGCAAGACATGTAAAAGATGAGGTAACAACCCATGAGCCATGTGGCAAATAATGAATTTTTTAAAAATGGGTTAATTTAAATGCAAGAGTTAGCTAATAATAAGCCTGAGCCATCGGTCAAGTAATATTAAGCCTCTAAGTGGTTATTTGGGAACTGGAGGACAGAGAGAACCTTCTGATTACAAACATGAGCTTCTGGGAGACAGGCAAAGGGCCTTATGAATCCTGGTCTTCACCGTTGAGGTTCAGATTGACCTGGATTATTCTATACAGTTCAGAACTATAATAAGTAGATCTTCAGAAATAAATCAATCCAAACTCAGCAACATAGAAAATGTCAACCCTAATCAAGAGCAAGTATCTAAAATTATTTATATGTTGAATCATAACTTTCTGCCTTTTCTAGCTTCTATAAATAACCTTCTCAAAATCTTTCTTGGACTTCACTCATTGCCTGATCCCAAAACAAGGACACAAGCTTATGTCCAGGTTATAGCAAAATCTGTTTGTAAACAAAAATTCACTTACAATTTCAATAATCTATTGACATATAAAAATGTAACTCAGTAACTTTATTAAAGTGATTTTTGTCTGTTTCTTAGAGTATGGTAGATCTCAAATTAGCTAAAATATAGTAGAAGGGCTCACTGATGTTTCCAATGCTTCCAATGTCTTCCACTGGACAAACACGTTCAAAATGGACTCTTTACTTCCATGCCTGGTACTTCAGAGAGGATGGCCCAGAGTGGTGGGCAGCACAGTAGAAAGATTCATCAGAGTCCTATGTGCAGCATCTCATTTGCAATGAAGGCTGGAGTTTGCAGTTCTCCAAAACTGGAGCCCCAGAATCTATCTCTCTCCACAAGGTCTCTGTGTGTAGAGTGTCAGATTAGGTGTTTTATGTCACAGCTCATGGTTCAAAAAAGCAAAAGCAAATGTGGCTAAATTATCATTAAAGTTCCAACCAGAACAATCCCATTTCTGCCACATTCTGCTGAGTATAGCAAGGCAAAGAGAATCTAGGTTCCAGGGGAATGCCACTACCCAGAGGACTGAGCAGTTGAAGGGGTGATCCTACAGGAACATTCGAATAACATGCTTCCACATGATCTATCCAAGCTAACCCCACAGGAGCATCTGAATAACATGCTTCCATACCATCTACCCAAGCTGAAAAGAAGGAGAGTGCTGCGTGCAATTCCTTGCCTCTTCCTCAACCAACTCGCTCCAGGCAGAAACGCATCACAGCTTGAGATCAGGTGCACCATGACACAGTGACGCTGTTGCATGCTGGTTCTGAGGCTTCTACATTGATACAGGTCCACCTCACCATCCCCCTTTATTACTAACTCCCATGTACCCCTTACAAGACTCCAGGGAACCTCATGCTGCACTGAGTTCCTCCACTCCTCCCATCCACAGAACCTTGGTGGAAACCATTTCCAACTGCCGCAGCCATTTGCTGATAATGTAGCTCCAGCTTCTGATAGGCCATCTGTTCACAACAACAGCAACCAAAATACAGACTAGAGATAGTGCATTGCCTGTAGCCATAGACAGGGGCATTTGTATTTCATCTGCTTTGGAATCACACAGGACAAGAAGTGAGGACTTTGAGAATTTACCTAGCAGAAGGTGTCGGCAGAGGGTGCATGGAAAGGACTGGGCATCTTGTGAACCCCTGAAATCGTACACCAAACGCTGGGGTGTTTATGCATGTTTCTGGGGAAGGAGATACACTAGTCTTCATAAGATTATTGAGAAGGACCCAGAAAAGGTGAGAACTGTGGAACCACAGGGTACACTATGCCAACACTGTTCCAATCTAACCGTCAATATTTACTGTCTTAAACCGCACCTTCTGATGGCCATGTAAACAAGAGGAGCCTTGATGATTACCATGTCAAATGAAAGAGCGGCACTGATCCCTTTTCTCCTCTTGTCCTTCTCTCTCACTAAAACTGAAGCTCATATACATTGGCTACTCACTTTTAGTGTTTGAGCCATATCTTTGGGCATAATATTACCTAGACAAGATTTTGCTGCTGAGAGAAATTGTTGACCTTATGACCTCCCCTGAGATGACAACAGATGATATAGCGGTACATGTACCTTTTGTCAGGCTTTGAGGTGTGTTTTCCTATCAGCAAACATAGGAAATTATTTAGTTAAATGTACAATAGACATGTATATTTATTGGTTGGTTGGATTTTTTTTTCTTTAGAGGCAGGGGCTCAGCTGAACAACTCAGAATGACCTTCAGCTTGCAGCAATCCTCCTGCCTCAGCCCACCAGTCGCTAAAATTACAGGGATGTGCCGCCACACCTGCTTTAGTGGTATATTGTTTTTATTAAATTCTTCTAGAAACATCGTGTGTAAAAGTACCAAAGTTCTTCTCTTTCATGCTGTTTTCAGTTCCTCGTCATATGTGCAAAATAGGAAGAGAGGAGAAAACGTCTGGGGTCCCAGTATCTTAAAGAGGTAGAGGTTCTCTGTATGGATATACCCGCTAACAGTTATCAGCTGCTGTTACCAACTCTAACGCCTAATCTCATTAGGCACTGAATGAACAGCACCCATCTAGGCCCAGGGAAGATTCAAAGGGAAATAAAATCGATTTTCTGCTCCAGGTTGCTTACGGTGTTATGGAAGAGGCAAATAAAAACAAAACAAAGCAATGGGAAAATCAGACTGGTGCTTGAACCGTCTCAGGGAGCAAGAAGGAACACGGGATTAGCAGGCCTCTCCTTTGACTGCAATGCCTGGTAGAACTCTCCACTCTTGATAGCTCCTCCCTGTCTCTAGCCTGAAAGAAAGCAAGAGAGTAACAGGTAAAGTGAAAAGCTTCAAGACTCCTCACTCTAGCTTCCAACTCCCTGCCCCTCCTCCCCATTCTGCTCCTTGGCACAGGAAGTGAACACCTCCCCTGAGCCAGCTTTCTCTCCTCTTTCCACTTTCCATCCCTTCTCTTCCCCTTCTTGTCCAGCACTGTACCTCACAGTAATCCTTTCTCCCAAAGGCTGCCCAAGGTCTGCGTAGGTTGGTCCTAGAGATGCAAAGTCCTAAACAAAAGTCAATCACCCCGAGAATGCTGGTTTACCAGACTCTCAGCCTCTTTGGGGTCTATCTTGTCTTCACGTGATCTTCCATTTTTATTTCTCCCGCTTTCTCTCTTCTGACTATTTTCGATTCCGTGTCCAGCACTGTTAGAGACTTCCTAGGAAGGGAAATTATCTATAATGGAGCAGGGACATTAAAAGCCTCAATTTTCTTGGAAATTCTTGAACTCATGAGGGTTCACACTGGCTTTTGAATTTTGAGAACTGTTATAAGAAATTATTTTTTTAATCAGAATATTTTAACCCTTGCCCTCCGTGGCTCTTCAGATTCTGATTTTTAATCTTCAGGCTGTCGAGAGTCTTTCATAAAGCTCCAGTTGATGCCAGGTTGTGGAAGGATGTCTTTCTAGATTCTTAAAGTAAGTCCACTCAAGGAAGCCCGGAAGCAGCTGATCCCCACACCTCTGCAGAGGCAAGTGTGAGTGCCTATCAGACAATGTGTGTGACCTGCTGATGACCCACCTAAGCCACAGAGATCTGCACTCATGTCTACAACTCCATAACCAGCCACGCTATGGCATCTCCCACCATATCAAAAGGTGACACCTCCATCTTTGCGGTGTGAGCTGACTGCTAGCAAAACTGGAAAACACTACAGCAAAGGAAAGGTGAGCAGTGTATGGAGCCACACTGCAGCCGAGAGCCCACCTATGGGAATAAAACAACAGGCTCTGCAAAGGTTGTTCGCTTAGCCCCAAACCCTTCTCTAATTGCAGAAGTGAGAAGGATGAGTAATGGAGCTTGAAGAGATGGCTCAGGGGCTAATGGCATCTGCTGAGCAAATATGAGGACATCAGTTCTGAGACCATCACCTGGGTAAGAAGCTGGTTGTGGTCACGTCTGTAACCCTAACACTATGAGAAGCAGAGAGAGGAGGATCACTGAGGCTTGCTGGTCACCAGCCTAGCTCTAGGTTCAGTGAGAGACCCTGTTTCAAGGAAGTAACATACACGGGATAGATCAGGACACTTGATGTCTTCCTCTGGGTTCTTCACCCTGTCTAAACACCCCAACTCGCATGTCTATACACAACAGGCATATGTGCTTTTGCATGCAGACATGCGCATGCATACAAACACATAGGCACACACACTCACAAACACACAAACACACGCAAAAATAATAATAAAAATAGTGAGCATTTTTAAACTTAAAAAACTGTCACTTATTTCCAGTATTTCCTGTGAAATCCAAGCTTGCAAAGGGGTGAGAATGGGGTCACCTCTTTATGAGAAGAAAGAGGAGAGAAAGGGAAAGAAGAAAGAAAGAAAGAAAGAAAGAAAGGAGGGAGGGAGGGAGGGAGGGAGGGAGGGAGGGGAATGTGAAGGTGTGGTTTAAAATTTTGTCTCTGGCCAAGTCTGGAAGGCTATAATCCAAACCAGACATGCCAAATTGAGCTCACAGTATATAAACCCCACAGCCTGTCCCTAGAGCATGGTGAGGCATATTTCTCCAGGTGTAGAGTCATTTAGCAGATCAGAAGATACTAGCCACCTTTTGCCTTTATCCAGGAAGATCTTTCTTTCATTAATAAATTTGGTCAATAAAGATTTTTCTGCTGCATAGGGATCAACAAGCAATATGTTTTTAGGAACCCCTGCATGTATGGTAACTGAAACAGACAAATTTGGTTCGCATTTTGGCATTGCCAACAGGGTGATCTTTTGGAAGTATTTCACTGTTACGGGAGGTCCTCCCACTCCTCCAGCCTATCGCCGCTGAGATACCAGCCCATTGGGGCGTGGTCTCTCTCCCTTTAAAAAAGCGGCCACTTCCCTCTCCTCTCTCTCTTCACTTCCTGCTCCGCAGGCGACTAGACTCCCTTCCTGGTTGCGCAGAGGGCTGACGGTGATCTGTAAGTTTTTTCCCCTTTAAATAAATACCACCCTATTAATCATAATTCCAAACTGGTGTGGCATTGTTTATGACTTACGCCTTCAGTTGGCACCCAACGTTTGGTTTTAGAACCTCTCCTTTCCCCGCTCGGCTGCCGGCCGCGAGTTCGGCTTGGCGGGAGCCCTCCCTTCCTCAGCAGCCGCCTGTGCCTTGCAGCAGCGGCCTTGGCCTCCCCACGTGGATTTAAACTCCACAGGCCCGCGTAGTCTCTGCCTGCGTGGTTTGCTCTTTTCTGAGTCATTTTTAAATATCCCTTGCAAGCACAGCTCTTAAGTGGCATGAACCAGAGCACGTGGTTGCTGAAAGCTGCAACCCCTCAGGGTGACTCTGTCATGTGGAGGCATAAGCGGCTTCCAAGTTGCTCTTCTCTACCCCTGGATTCTGGGTTTCTGGTTCCGTCTCTGGAATTGATTTAATTACATTTACTTTGTTGAGCAACTTACATTTTCCAGTTTTTAACAAATACTAGGCAGACTCTGAAACAGGACCCTGTTTTCGTAGCAACTTGGCAACAGCGCCACCTGCTGGATAATAGGTAATATGGCAGTTTTCGTTTCCAACGCGAATTTTACTGTTCTGGTTACCAATACAATGGGTTATATCACGCAAGGGATATAACTTAATTTACTGGTTACTAGGTTTCAGTATTCTTTTGCATATTCTATCATTTAGGAAGATCATGGCACTCCTAAGAACCATACAATCTTTACAAGAAACTCATGCAGGTCAGGAGATTCAGGATTGAAAAGAGACAATAATAAAAAGACTTGAAACGATTGAAGAAATGATTGGAGCTGGTTAACAGAGTAATAAGGCACAAGGACAGGATACAATGCCAACACCAGCTATTAGAACTGGCTTACCAAAGGTTTTAGCGGCATACCCTATACTTAATTCTGACAAAGCGTCAACTTCTAAAGGCTCAAAGGGAGTCAGAGAAGCTAGATGGACGCCAATAGCAATGAATGATCTAAAAGAAATTAAGCAAGCTATTGTTAATTTTGGCTTGCACTCTGCATATGTAAAGGAAATGATAAGGACTTGGGCTTCTAATGCTAGAGCTACCCCCCATGATTTTCATCAGTTAGTGTCTGCAGTTTTAGATAATGGACCTTCCTTGATGTTTGGAATTTATTTCAGAGAAGAATCCAAACATATGGAACAGCAAGGAAGAGCAAAAGGTGTCGGGGTTTCCCAGGATCAAATTCTTGGTGCAGGAGAATATGCTGATCCACAGGTCCAAGCTCTTTATGATGATGAAGTACTGTGTCTATGTCACCAAGCAGCTTTAAATGCTTGGAATAGGATACAAGATCCAGCAAAAAGAGTTGAATCATATACCAGAATTAGGCAGGGACAGAGAGAACCCTTTATTGACTTTTTGCAAAGATTAATTAAGGCCCTGGACATAGGGGTAAAAGACCCAGAAGCTAGACAAATACTTCTTGAATCTCTAGCTTTTGAGAATGCAAACAAAGAATGCAAAAAGATAATTGGGCCTTTAAAGTCTAGATCAGCACCTATGGATGAATGGATTCAGCATACAATGAATGTTGAGACGTTTAGCTATAACGATGAATCTTGGGTAGGAGAAGCGATTTCCACAGCAATGAGGAGACATCAAACTGCCAGGTATTTTAATTGTGGTAAATTGGGACATCTGAAAAGGGATTGCAGGCACAGAATTTCTAGGAATATTATCTCCTCTGGGAATGACAAAAATAGGAGACCTAGGCCTTCAGGTATATGTAGGAGATGCGGTAAAGGCCGACATTGGTCCAATGAATGCAGGTCAACAACAGACAAACAAGGCAACCTGATACCGTTGGGATACTCCTTGAGGGGCCTCTCGCAGGCCCCCAAGCCAACAGTGGCCCAGTCATTCCCAGTCACAGTGGAGAACATGCCTCACCAAGAAAATTAAAAGCTCCAATTTCTGCTGTAAAAAGTAATACTGGTCTAAATGATGAAATACGTGTGGAGGATGAGTAAAAAAACCCAGTAGGACAGAGTAAACGTATATTTTGGCAGACTTCTATTAATGATCAAAGACCAAAGCAAAGAGTCTGTATAAATGGCACTTTTATTGAAGGCTTATTAGACACAGGTGCGGATGTAAGTATCATTACCCCAGAATCTTGGCATCCGAATTGGCCTCTTCAAGAGGAGATAGATGTTCAGTTCCTGGGAATTGGAACCCTATCTCGTGTAAAACAAAGCACAAGATGGGTTGAATGCATAGGGCCCGAAAGGCAAATAGGAAGACTAAGGCCATATATAGCCAATATTGCCATAAATTTATGGGGCCGTGACCTGCTACAGTAATGGAATACCCAGATTAACATTCCTGTAGTTCCAGGAACTCATAATTCTGGAAAGGATATGATGAGGTATTATGGAAAAAGGTCACCAGCCATTCAGGCTGTACAAGAACATACAGCAAATACCAAACCTTTAGAGGTACCAACAGCCCTACCTTTAAAATGGCTAACTGAGAAGTCAATATGGATCAAACAGTGGCCTCTAGCTGAAGATAAACTACAGGCATTGGAACAGCTGGTGCAGGAGCAACTAGATGCTCACCACATTGAAGAATCAACCAGCCCTTGGAATTCTCCTGTGTTTTTTGTAAAAAAGAAATCTGGTAAATGGAGAATGGTGACAGATCTAAGAGCTGTCAACAAAGTAATTCAACCTATGGGCCCACTACAATCTGGAATTCCTTTGCCTTCTCTGTTACCAAAAGGATGGCATCTTATAGTTATTGATTTGAAAGATTGTTTTTTCACTATACCATTACAAGAAAAGGATAGAGAAAAATTTGCCTTCACAGTGCCTACTTAAAATAATTCTCGGCCTAATAGGAGATATCAATGGACTATCCTCCCACAGGGTATGCTCAATAGTCCTACATTGTGCCAATATTTTGTAAGTAAGCCATTGGAAATAATTCGTAAACAATTCCCCAAGTCCATAATTTATCATTACATGGATGACATCTTGTTATCTGATTCAAATAAAGATACTTTAGAAAGGATGTTTGAAGAAGTAAAGAAAGTCTTGCCTAGGTGGGGATTACAAATTGCCCCTGAAAAGATTCAAAGAGAAAATTCTATTAATTACCTAGGTTACAGAATAGGGTTAGAGAAAATTAAAACGCAAAAGGCACAAATTAGGAGAGACCAGTTAAAGACTCTTAATGACTTCCAAAGATTGTTAGGAGACATTTCCAGTCTACGACCAGCTGTTGGGATAACACCTGATCTAATAGTTCATTTAAACAAAACCTTAGATGGTGATAAAAATTTGAATAGTCCAAGAAAACTGACAGCTGAAGCAGAAAAGGAACTGACAATGATTGAGGAAAAATTACAGGAGGCACATGTGGATAGGATGAACCCAAATCTTAGCTGCATCCTAGTCATATTGCCTTCCAGAATTTCTCCTACAGGGATTCTAATGCAGAGGGAAGATATTATTTTAGAGTGGATATTTATACCTAATAAACCAAGTAAAAAACTAAAATCTTATGTGGAAGAAGTCTCTGAATTAATTATAAAAGGTAAGCTGAGACTTTGTCAACTAGCAGGTATAGACCCAGCAGAAATTATAGTGCCTTTTACTACTGAAGAAATAAAAAAGTTATGGGAAGACAATGAACCGTGGCAAAGAGCTTGTGCTAATTTTTTGGGAGAAATTAATAGCAACTATCCCAAAAGTGGTAGACTTAACCTTATAAAAAGAACTTCTTGGATTCTTCCTAGAATTGTACGTGATGCTCCAATAACTGGAGCCTGTACGTTCTATACTGATGCAAATAAATCAGGGAAAGCAGGTTACAAGTCAGATGAATTGAGTAAGGTGGAACAAAGCCCTTATAATTCTGTCCAGAAGGCAGAATTATATGCCATTCTTATGGTGCTAAGGGATTTTAAAGAACCTCTTAATATAGTTACAGATCCACAATATGCAGAAAGAGTTATCTTGCATATTGAAACCGCTGAATTTATACCAGATGACACAGAGTTGACTTCATTGTTTATCCAGGTACAAGACATAATCAGGAACAGGCTTTGTCCGATGTACATAACACACATCCGGTCCCATACAGGTCTGCCTGGTCCTCTAGCCCAGGGCAACGCTGAGATTGATCAATTATTGATTGGATGTGTGTTGTAGGCCTCAGAATTTCATAAGAAGCATCATGTCAATAGTAAAGGCCTAAAGAAAGAATTTTCCATTACTTGGCAACAAGCTAAGGACATTATAAAGAGATGTCCTACTTGTTCTTTCTATAATCAAACATCGTTGCCTGCAGGGAGTAACCCAAAGGGCACTAAGAGAAATGGAATCTGGCAGATGGATGTGTTCCACTTTATGGAATTTGGTAAATTAAAATATGTACACCACACCATAGACACATATTCAGGTTTTCAATGGGCTACTGCCCTGAGCTCAGAAAAGGCTGATTCAGTAATCACACATTTATTGGGAGTTATGGCCATCATGGGTATACCTGCGCAAATAAAGACAGATAATGGTCCAGCATATGTATCTAAGAAAATGAAACGCTTTTTTGATTATTATAATATAAAACACATTACAGGTATACCAAACAATCCTACAGGTCAGGCAGTTATAGAAAGATCAAATCGTACTATAAAGGATATGCTGAACAAACAGAAAGGGACCGAAAATACCCCCAGAAATAGATTACATAATGCTTTATTAACCTTGAATTTTCTTAACACTAATGAGAAAGGAACGACAGCAGCAGAAAGACATTGGATAATGGAAAAGTCTGCTGAACTAAATCAACCGATTTATTTCAAAGATGTGCTGACCTCTCAGTGGAAGCCAGGAGATGTGCTACGTTGAGGAAGGGGTTTTGCTCTTGTTTCCACAGGAGAAGAAAAATTGTGGATACCGTCAAAATTAATAAAGTTTCGATTTGAAGAGGAGAAACCTCTTGGAAAGGAGAAATGACAACTCATCCACAATGATGATACTCATACAGGTGGTAAGAAAAACATATAGAATGGGGGCAGGGTTCTGTTCTTATCTCCACAGGAAATCACTCATCTTTGAGAAATTCAAGGGGCCCTGGATGTTTGGATACTGACAGATGGAAAAATACCAGCCCAATAGGAAATATCAAGAAAACTGAATGGGTTGTGTAAGTAATATTAAACCATATTTCTAAATTTATAAAGCTGGTTTTGAAGTTGGACTCTGGCTCAGTCCCTCTCCAATTCCAAGCCTGTTAGTAAGAGAAAAACCCAGAGTTTCTGGAGTTTCTGTCTCATGCCAAGAGCCATGATGTGGGATAGAAAGAAATATGAGCTTAGAAAACATCTTTGCTTTTCTTCATATCTATCATACTTTTCATTGAATATATCTATCATGTCTTTCATTGAATATATGTATATATGTCTATATATGTCTATATGATTAATGTTTAAGTTTTTCATAATGAACAATGAGTTTTTCCTGAAGTGACATTTGAAGTTTCCAGGAAGAAGATGGGGCCCCATAACAACAATTCCACCTGGTTGATATGACGTCATGATACTGATAGCGCTACTACAAGACCTGCTTTGGGTACCAGCTGCACAAGACAGTTCCAACTTGGTTAGCTGAAATGGTGCACATCTTGTACAAAATTTTGGCCAGACCTGCACAAAATACTCAGAGACTATTTGCAATTTTAAAAGACATTGATCTTGAAATTTAACCATCATTTTACTTTCACAGGATCCCCGAGAAAGAACGTCACCCCCATGACAGCTGGAAGTAATTCTAGAGGACGACGTCCCCTCTCCCAGTAAAGTTTGCCCTTGGGTTTAGGGACATCATTTAGGGGTTGATTATAATTAGTATACGATTGAGGGTTGGGGGAGGAATTTTATAAGCTCAGGGATCATTTTGAAAAAAAAAAGAGGGATGATGGGATAATAGATTTGTAATTGTGAGTTACTGTTTTTAGACAAATATATTGGTATAGATTCTTGTATATTGATACAAAGTTAAATTATATTGACTATTGTATGCATGCATGTTTCTACCTCTGTTTAAAACATTTCTTATGTATTGACATATATTGTATTGATATATATATTGTATATATTTACCATATTGCAGTGTACATTTCTACCTCTGATTAAGATACTTATATAATGTTTGTGTATTGATATATATTTACCATATTGCAATGTATATTTGTACAGTATTTATATTTGGAGGTCGAAACCCTGTCTCAAAAAAAAAATTTGGAGGTCATTATCCTCATTTGTTACACAGTTGTTTATTGTCTTAGGCTTTAAGTTAGATAGATATTGAGAATTACATAGATAAATAGTCATCTAAGTTTGTCATTTATGATCAGACTAATCAGGTTCTCTAGATATATAGAGATTATACTCAGTTTAGATAGATAATCTTCAACCTCTTCAAAGAGCTGTAGAAAATGGCCTTTAATCTAACTCAGAGTTTCGTGATAGTGAGACACAATTGCTCCTGGCAACACCGCTCTATTCCCGAGATAATGTTGAGCACCAAAGACACTCCACCTGGAGCCTTTCTTTTTGGCAGAACTGGCCTTGGGGCAAAGAAATGCCTATACCTCAACCACTGACAAAGATACAGAGCGTGCATCAATGGATAAAACAGGACTGTCATATCCTGCCAAGACAGGGTAAGATAGTTTTGAAAAGTTGCTTGCCTTTGAAAATGATATGTCAGTTATGTTAGGCCTTAGCCAAAGTTGGTTGCTTCAGCGCTGCTAATGTGACTTTGGGTGATTGCCTAGGTAGCTAGTTGTCTCTGTGATTTGTTGCATGTTTTGGAAGTTGTTTTACTGAAATTCCTAATTACCCAGGTAACATTATTTCCCTTCTCAGATCTTCGATGGGGTTGAAGACTATATAAATGTAGTTACTTTCTCTAATGACTTGGCCAAGTTATTTATTATACAAGACCTAAGCTAGTTAGAATAGGATATTTGTACTTATTGTATATAATTTCATAGTAGGTTTAGAACTCTCTTATTTAAACAAAAGGGGGAGGTGTTACGGGAGGTCCTCCCACTCCTCCAGCCTATCACCGCTGAGATACCAGCCCATTGGGGCGTGGTCTCTCTCCCTTTAAAAAAGCGGCCACTTCCCTCTCCTCTCTCTCTTCACTTCCTGCTCCACCGGTGACTAGACTCCCTTCCTGGTTGCACAGAGGGCTGACGGTGATCTGTAAGTTTTTTCCCCTTTAAATAAATACCACCCTATTAATCATAATTCCAAACTGGTGTGGCATTGTTTATGACTTACGCCTTCATTTCACTTTCCTGGGCATTAGTTTCCTTTTGTTTCAAACGATGATGTCTAGGTTCACAACTTACCTCCCAGCTCAGATTGTCTGTGACTGTCTTCCATGGGCTCTAGATGAATAATCACTTTCTTGGTCATCATCCAACAAATGTCTTCCTATAGGAAACCAGTTATTCTATGCATTTGTATCAAGTTGTATTTATCTCTTGAAGATGAGCTACCCAGCCCTGATGTCCCTCCTTGTGCCAGAAAGAAAACCTATAGACAGAACTAGACCACAGAGAAAGTGGAGCTGAAGAGGATTTACATAACTTTCTGATTTGGGGGGTATAATGAGACTCAGATCAACTAAATCCAAAGGGAAAAATAAATATAATGAATTTTATAATAAGGATTATATCCTTGCAATATGAATTCTTAGTTATTCTTTTAATTATGCTTTAGAATGGCCACTCCACATCTTGAACCCAAAATAAATACGGGGAGTAACCAACCCTTCAGGCATTTGTGTGTGTGTGGAATGATTAGAAGAATATTAAAATGTGTCCCTTCAGGTCGCCAGCGAATGTGGGAAGCTAATAACATGAATGTTTTCTCTCTGTTAGTCAAAGTTCATGGCTACGTAACAAGTTACCCCATCCTTACAACGCCATGTATTTATTACCACACAGAGTAGGATAAATGGGGTCCTCTGTTGGAGGATCACAAGACCTTAGCTGAGGTGGCAGAAAGACTAATCTGCCTGATCACCTGGACGACTGACCAGAAATGCATCTACTTCCCAGCTTCTTCGGGCTGTTGGCAGCTTCATTCAGGTGAGGTGGTTGAGAGCCCTGGCTCTAATGACTGGCACTATTGTCTACCCTCAAGTGCTATTGTTCCCCCAACTTTACTGGAGGTCACTCATAGTCCCTTTACACACTAGTTTTCCCAACAATGTCACCTCATCAAGACAGCAAAGTCGGCCTTAGAATAAGTCCAATAGCAATATAGATCCTTGTGCAACATAATCACAAGAGGGATAGAGTAGCGTTGCATATGCCTGTCATCTTCTCCTGGGTATGTTCAACTCCCGATCCCACCCATAGCTGAGGGATTGCACACAGGCATAATCCTGAGAAGGCTGGTATCATAGTCATCACCTTAAACTCTACCTGCCCCCAACAGAAAGCAAAGGATTCTTGCTCCTTGTCTCAGTCTCTGAGTAGAGACTACCTTGCAGGGGACAGTGCCAACCAGGAGACCAATATATGGTAGCCATATTGGAGCCAAGTCACAAACAGGCTTAAGTGCCTCCTCCATTGACTTGTTAGAGTCTCCATCATTGTATGGAACACACTTAGGATTGCTGTGTAGAAGGAACTAGAAAGTAACAGACTTGTGGACATCAGAATGTCACAGGAATCATGACATCCTGGCCTATGGCTGAAATCAGCCAAGGCCAGAAAGCACATGGCTGTCACAGGCAAAACTTAGAAGGTGACGTGGAGCCCGCTGGGTCCAAAGAGAGATCCACCATGCCCTTAGAAGGCTGGGAAAGACGAGATCTCACATTTCCAGCAACAGGGGCCAGCTGAGCAAGCATGAGCGGACCAGGGAAAGGAAAGGATCCAGAAAGCCAGTAAGGACCCCAGGAAGCCTGTGTCAAGACCTGCAGGGCTATTCCCCCTCTGCCATAGGGATGCAGTGAATTCACCCATCCATCATTTCTAGGGGGAGAAGTCTGGGAACCTGAGCAGGACTGTTCTGGTACAAGGAGACTGCCATATTGCTAATTGGCTCGTTCAAAGTTCACATTCATTTCCCTGCTACCTGAGGGCTGTAGAATCTCGAAGAAAATTCAATCAGTTATAGAGAAATAAAGGAACTACATTTTCTTCTCGCAATTGGATTGTGTGAGTAAATCTGTAATCTTGCTACACCTGCAATGTAACAGACACTATATGCGTATGTTTTTCATAGACTTCCCCCCCAGTCCTTTGAGGTAAGTGTTATTATAGTCCCATTTTACAAATGAAGTGGGAACTCGGAGAGGTTAAGTAATTTCTGCAAGGTCACACAGCTGCTAAGTGGAAAAGTTTGTTGAGAGTCCCAAATTAGATGATCTCGCTGTGACACATGGCCTTGGTCACCGTGCCTATGTATTAGAGTAGCCTTGCTTCTACAACAAGCATTTGTCAACTCTCGATGGCCTGGCACAGGGCTCATTGATTATTGCTTCTTTCATAGCCAGGCTAAGGAAGTGGGAGAAACTCTATTGGAGAGTTTTTGGAACCCGGCAGCCCTCTCTTCCTCTGGCTCAGCCTCCTGTCCACTTAACCAAAATATGCAGGACGAAAGACTATAGAGGATATCCTATGGTCCAGGCCTAAAGATGAGGCATGGCCACTCCTGCCAATATCTACTGACCAAACTTCAGTGGCAAACTGCCACCTACCTGCAAAGGTACCTAAAAGACAAAGGAATAGAATACGAAAGCCATATGGCGCCCCTTACCCTAGCTCCACCCACACACAACCTAAGGATATATATTTCCATCCTCTTCTGTTGCCAAGTCAAATTTTTCTTCCATTAATATAAAGGTCAAAATTACTTTTTAACTCTATTCTAATAATGAAACAGTGAAGATAATGCTTGGAGCCAGAAAAGCTTTGGTTTGGCCTCCAAGGACTCTCCAGTTTGTTACAAGGTCTAGTCTGGCTTCATACAAAGGAAAGCCGTGTGTACCTGACATGGGGTACAGGAACTACCTGTGCTTTCTAGGACCCTTCAAGGGTTAATTGGAGGGTAGTTTTAAGGACCGTGGCTCATGGAAAATGAAGCAAAGGGCACAGAAGGAAAGTGGTTCCTGACCCTTAATCCAAGCTCAGTAGCTCTGTCTTGATCTTCAATAAGCCCTGACTGAGCACATAAAATGTGGAAAAAAATGGTGTTAGACATGAATGGTGGTTAAAAAAAAAACATACATTTGCTTAGGAACCATATAAAATACATCTCTGCCCATCCCTGTGATCCAAGGTAGAAACTGTTGGGCAGATGACAGCGGCCAACCCAGTCTATCATCCTCAAAGGCCATTTGAAGAGAGAAAAAAAATAATGACCATTAGAAGCAGACAGACCTGAGGTCAATATTCATAATCTTGTTAGTATTCATAATCTTGTTAGTAGGATCCTGACCTTGTAGCTCTAAAGAATGAGGGAGACCATGGATTTAAACAGGACACAATACATTATAGCCATTAAACAATGAAGATAAAAATTAGACTCCGGTTCAAGGTTCTGCCTCTTGCAAGCTGAGCCACCCTGGGCAGGTCACCCAACCTCACTGCTCCTTCAGTCTCTCGCATGTAAACGGGTCTTGTAACACCAGTCACCTCATAAGCCTGTTGTAGGACCAAATCAATATCCGCGAAGCATTTAGCATGTGCTTGACTCGTACAGTGGAAGAATGAGGATTCCAACTGTTAAAACTAACAATAAAGTCTCAGACAGCAATCTGGCCATATAGCAGCCCTCTCAAGAGCTGTGATAACTTTAGCAGAAAGTCTCCAAGAAAAAAGAAAAACAGAAAAGGAAGAAGGAAGAGGCCGTGTTGGTAAAGTAATATTAAGTAGAAAGTTTACATTGGGAAAGAGACAAAGTGCATGCATTGTTCACAGGCTTGAGGCCAAGTCTATTCTCAGATGTAGGACAGCAGCAGCCAGGAGGAAAAGCCCAGCAGTTTGGGGTGACTCAGTGGATCCTATTCTCAAAGGAAGGTGCAGTTTTTACACAGGTGCCCAGAGAGTGCACAAGGCACCCAACAGTCACCGTGTCCACTGGATAAAGCCACACCCCCTGGTGAGGGCGGCCATCCGTTCTGGGAAGGATTTGAGCAGTCATGGACACAAGGGCATCAGAGAAAGCCTGGTGAGATAACTCAGTGGGCAGAGGTGATTGTGCTTGTCTGTGGTGGTCTGAGGTCAGTCCTGGGATCCTGTGGCAGGAAAGAACTGACTCCCAAGGGAGTTGCCCCTCTAACTTCCACCTGCACCCCTGTACCCTAGCACCATCATCCAAAAAAAATCAGGAAAATAAAGAAATCAGAGAAACCAATAAGTAGGCTACCTCTCTAGTAGGCTTTTAGTTTTTCAAGCAGCCTTCCATGTATCATTTAACAAGCAAGTATGTGGTACCCAGGTGTGCAAGGCTTTGCCTTAAATAAAAGATAAAGAGAGCAGGCTGCAGGCATCTCCTGTCTCCGACACCTAGGGATCCAATAATCATCAGAGAATCTTTTTCCTAGGCAGGCCCCCAGGCATTAAGTTCAGAGAGCATCTTTGCAATCTCGTGTTTTATTTTAACAATCTAAAAGCCAGTTCCCTCAAATTATCCATCAGAGGCAGGAAAAAAAAGGATCACCTTACTTATAACTTTTAAAATCCAAACTGATTAATTTCTCAAATAAATAATTTAAATCTTAGACATGAAACCATTTGGAAAAGAGTTCTCGCTTGAAGTCGTTTTGTTCTGTACCTTTCAACACCAATGGATTTCCTGAAGCGGGATGTTTGTCTGATCTGCAACATAATTTCCAAAACGACCTATCAAAGAGGGGAAGTGGGGCTTCATGGCGGCAACCAACGTTCCTTTCTAACTACGAACAGGAAGTGGTAGAGCAAAGACAAGTCTGCAGCGAAAATCAGTCTCTGAGATCTGAGACCTAAATAAATGCTCCTTGTGGATAAAAGGGCAAGAATTTAGATGCTAAGTCTAAAAAAAAAAAATGCTATCAGCTATTAGATGCCCCATCTACCCCCAAACACTGAAACACAACCGAATGACCCTTGACAGGGACGTTGGGATTCCATGTCAATCTGCCACATCAGATGCTGCGATGTTTGATACTGACTGTCAACAACAGGATCTAGAATCACCTAGGAGCAGAGCCTCTGGCCTCTGGCCAAGCCCTCTGGGGGAGGGGGGGGTGTCCTGCTAGGCTAACTAACTGAGCTGGGTGGTGCCATTCCCTAGGCTGAGTTCCTGGGCTACACAGAAAGGAGAAAGCCAGCATTCACGTCTCTCTACGTCCTAAGTGTGGACACAATGTGGCCAGATGCCTCAGGCTCTCCCAACCTGTCTTCCCTGCTCTCTGCTTCCTGAGTGTGGATACAATGTGACCAGCTGCCTATCTTCCCCGCCATAATGGACCAGAGCCTCAAATGGGAGTCCTAATGAGTCTTTCCTTTGGTAGCTTGCTTTTGCCAGGGAGTTTTATCAAAGCAACAGAAAGAGTGATGAAGACACATCTGTGTTGGCATTATACAGGAGCTGTAGAGAAGAGTGTGTCACATGTAAGGAAGTGAGCTCGGATCCCAATCTTCCTTTCTTCCCTGACACCTTACATCTGCTCTGGGCCTTGCTAATCTATGACTGAGGAATAATGTCCCTTGTCTCACTAGGCTTGTGCAGGATCTTTTACAAAATCTTTTAGTCAGCCCTTCTCTGAATCTTCAGTTTGGCTGAGTCTAACCTTTAGCTTCCCTCTCTGACCTGGCAGAATCCTGTTTGAGCAAGAATCCTAAGTAACTTCAACAAAATCCCCACCCTCAGTATCTGAGCACCCAGTGCTGGCCAACTCTTCAAGCCGGTGAAGACACTAACCGCTTTTTCTGATACTCCTGCCTAAATCACTTCCTAGTGACCACCTCTACCCTGTATCATATATAAATCTCCACTTGTCCCTGCCGAAGTCCCAGCCCTCTCTCAGAGCCCTCCCAGTGGTCCTCTCTCCTGTTGTCCCTGCTCACGGTTGTCTGTCTAAATAGTTTTAGTATCAGAGTGGTGTGTTACCATGCTGAGCCGAAAGCAAACGTTTAACCTGCAGAACTCACTACAGCATCTGACATACAGTTCATCTCGTTTTTGTTGTTCTTGTTGTCATCATCATCATCGCCCTCATTACCACCACCATCCTTGCTAGACAGTGGAGTTTGCTTTATTTTAAAGAAATGCTATTGTGTCCTTAACACTACTTTTAGACTCTTAAGAAACAGAGAGATTGATAGAAAAAAAATGGGACTAGTCATATGATAGAGGATAGTATAGATAATAGATAGATAGACAAATGATAGATTGATTGATATAATATGATTTAATATGATATGATGGACGGACAGTGTTATTTTCTAATTTATGAGTTTCTTCTCTGAGACTTCAGAACCTAGAACTGCCCACACTTAGCCTGAATTCCCAGTTACCCTACTACCAGCTGTTCTGATGATGGTCCAGCTGTCTGCCCTCCTCAAGTCTCAGTTTTTTTTTTTCTTCTGGAAAATAGGAATGATGGTAGCAAATGTTTCTAGGGCATCATGAGGACCTAATGAATCTACACTCGGTTATAGGCACTGGTCTTATTAACATCACTGTCTTAGATCAAGAAGCTTGTCTCTCTGACTTCAAGACTCTAATCTCTAAGCCAGAATCCCCCTCCCTGACATGAACCTGTCAGAACTAACAATCTTAAAGAAATGGAGTCTCCTGCCACTTCACAGCTCTAACAAGTGATCCACAAACAGCAGGCACAAGGTTCCTCAGAGCCTGTCCTTTTAACTAGACCCTAAATAGTTTATCCCGTTTTAATTTCCAGGCTTTCTGAGGCCCAGGTCTTTTGAGTGTTTTGCTGGAATGTTAATTATGGGAAATTCCAGAATCTGTGGCTTGGAGACGAGGTCCCATTTACCCTGTTGCTTGGCACTGGGGTCCCTCTTGCCTGGCCTTCAGAACACCAACTCCCTTTCCAAAGCCCACAGCCTGAAGCCAGATGGCAATGCAGGCAGGTCCTGCTGCTTTGGGCCCTCCTCACTTTGCCAGCCTTGTAGTTCCATCCTCTGGCACTGGTCGTCAGTTCCTATCGACCCTCACCAGCTCTCAAAGGTGGCGCCAAAGAAAGCTCTCCTTTACGCAACGCCCAGAAAGGCATTTGGAACCTCTTGCTGCACCTGAGTCTCTACTGACTATGGAGGGGGTGCCCACCTCGTTACCCACCAGAGCATATGCCACCCACCCATTTGGAAGAAATCATTTCTTCATGTGTCTGCACTTTTCTTTTCTTTTGCCTGCGCCAGTGGCCCTTTGCAGTTTTCAAGGGAATACCTCCCAGCCGATTCCATCATCAGCACCATAGGCTGGGACGGGACGCAACCCCGGGGATCCCAAAGCCCGTGGTTCCTGGAGACAACTGTGCCCATGTGGACTGGGTCCCTGACATGCCTGCTCTGCCACCCGAAGGAACTCAGGACTTATAGGTCTGCAGTTCTCACAGAAAGGCCAGATTTGCTCCATGGCTGGAGGTACTAAATGTCTGCTCAGTAGGAGGAAGCTTGGGGAAGACTGGCGAGGTTGCCGTTCATAAAGGAAGGAGAGTAGTTTAGTAGAAAGGATCTTTAAAAATCCTGTAATGTGAGGATGGGGGATGACTGAGTGAGTAGTGATTTCTGTGCAAGCATGAGGACCCGAAACTCAACCCTCGGCACACATGCAGAAGCCAGAGTTAGCAGTGTGTGTATAATCCACAACAGAGGGCTGGGTGGGAGACTGGTGAATCCCTGCACTCTCTTGCCAATCGGGTTAGATAAAATGGTGAGCTCCAAGTTCCACGAGAGACCCTGACTCAAAATATGTGTTGTGGAAGACACTGGATATAAACATCTGACCTTCACACACATATTCTTTCTCTCTCTCTCTCTCTCTCTCTCTCTCTCTCTCTCTCTCTCTCTCACACACACACACACACACACACACACATTTTATAATAGAAGATGAGGATAACCTCAGTCATTTTAACTCCCTCAATATATTCCTCTAGGCAAAGGGTTCTGTGTCCAAAAGCTAATCTTGCAGAATGGTACCATTTTAAAGGACAATGACCCTAGACAATCCTAATGGGTAGATCAATGGGATGATAAGTGTCAGTCAGATCATCCTCCATCATCAAGAGTGAAGCAAGGATGAAGAGACAGATGGCGTCATAGCTCTGGTCCTGAGAATCAAGTGACTTGTGTCCTGTATGGTCATGAACATGGGAGCAGTGACTTTTGATTTATATAATGCTTTCATTTTATCCTCATATTGCTAGGGAAAGAAAATGGAGGTCTTTTCAAATCAAATAATTTGCTTTAGGTGATGGCTAGATATACACAGAAAAGGCCAAAACAGTTAGCACTCAGCAGCTGCGTGGACCCCTTCTTGACTCCAGATCACTCTGCTTGCTCTGTGTCTCAGTTCTGAGCACTGGCCTGGGATGCTCGGGTGCTTGTGCCTTCCCTTCCCTCCTGCAGAAAACTTGTCTTTCTGATGAGGGAAAATGAATGTATGAATATTACTAGAACACTAGCCAGAGTCTCAGAAACCTTCATCTTTTTTTTCTGCTTCCAAGTATTCAACTCCCCAAGAGTAGAGCAATCAGCCTAGAGTACTAGAAAAACGCGTCCATTTTTATTGGGAGCTATTTGAGGCGTATCAGCAGAATGCCAGACACTGTTCCATGGTCCCCCAGAGCCTCCCTCCTCACGTTGGACTGATTTATACTAAAAACAATTATACACCCTGGAGCTTACTCCTGGAGCCAGCAAAGGGGCACCCTGAGGGGCCCTGTGAGAACTGATGGTGTTTGAACAGTATTTTTGTGGATCTTTAATGGGAGGCATATCAGGCCAACTCCAAGACAAACTGGTTTTGAGTCTGTTTATAAGCAATGGGTCAAGATTGATGGAGGCTCCTACATACCACGGGAAGAGGGGCTGGCACAGGCCTGTGCCTTCCCGGAACGCCAAGGTTAACTGGAGTTCATCTCCCATTCAGAACGCTCTGTGGCCCCCCTAGAGTACACAAGGCTGTGGCCATTACTGCAGCAGTCTTGAGGCCACTCTAGTTAGTCCATGTTTCTTCTCCCTCAGTCAGAAATACGTTATTATACAAGTCTGAGCACAGGTGGGAACGCAGAAGTGCGAGCATTGTCTAAAGCCACAGAGAAAATCGGAGAAAACTCACTGTTGGCACCCTCCAAAAGAGCCATTTAGGGCTTAGTTTTTTGTTGTTGTTGTTGTCGTTTTTTGTTTTTTTGAGACAGGGTTTCTCTGTGGTTTTGGAGCCTGTCCTGGAACTCCCTTTGTAGACCAGGCTGGCCTCGAACTCACAGAGATCCGCCTGCCTCTGCCTCCCGAGTGCTGGGATTAAAGGCGTGCGCCATCACTGCCCGGCTTATGGCTTTGTTCTTAAATTCTGAGTTCGGTTACATATTGGGCCGTTGCTGCACCTGTTTACCTCCTTATTATTATAGTAGCCAGTTATGAAACCTCACTTGGAATTAGCATGAGGATTGATATTCAACTCTAATCAAACAAACACAGATAACTATGCTTAAAGCTATGGCAGAAAAGAGACCATCTGGGGGCTGGAGAGATGGCTCAGCGGTTAAGAGCATTGCCTGCTCTTCCAGAGGTCCTGAGTTCAATTCCCAGCAACCACATGGTGGCTCACAACCATCTGTAATGAGGTCTGGTGCCCTCTCCTGGCCTGCAGGGATACACACAGACAGAACATTGTATACATAATAAATAAATAAATAAATATTTTTTTTTTAAAAAAAAAGAGACCATCTCTCAGTAAGTGAGATTCCCATCAGTGAAGTGGACCAAGTATGTGTAAAAACCCTGAGATTATAATTATACTGACTACCGAGTGTGTGTGTGTGTGTGTGTGTGTGTGTGTGTGTGTTCGCATGCACGCGCGTGTGCTGTCACCAGCTAGAGTCATTTGGGAATACAAAACCTCAGTTGAGAAAACGCCCCCACCAGATTGGCCTATGGGTAATTTTCTGACTAATGATTGACATGGCGGGGTCCCTCCCACTGTGAGCAGTACCACCCCTGAGCTGATGATTCTGGGTTGGGTGAGAATGTAGGCTGGCTGGGCAGGAATGGCGCGCACCTTTAATCCCAGCACTTGGAAGGCAGAGGCAGACTGATCTCTAAGTTTGATGCCAGCCTATTCTACAGACGTTACAGGACGGCCAGGATTGCACTGCTGTGGGGACTCCTTCAGCCAATGACCTTTAAGGAACTGGCCTTCTTTAGGGGTCGCCTCATGTACTATAAATGCAGATGAAAAGAATGCACGGGCCTCTTGACTGCTGGACTCAGCTCCAGTTCCCAGTGTACACAGAGGACTGGGGAGAACTACTCTTTCTTTGAATTTATTCCCAGATAAATAAACCTTTGTTATACTCCATTCTGGACTATTGTAGAACTCTTTTAAATGCCAACAAATTGGTACCCAGTGTGTTCTGAATCCACAGCACTGTCGGGCCCTGTGCAGGCCCCCACAATCTTCTCCCCCCCCCCCATGCAGATGAACTACCCTTCTGGGCAGTTTGGCTCAGCTGGCCCACTGCAGCGATTTGGCAATTTCCCAGCCGGCGCCCACATGGCATGGTCTCAGAGACTGTTGCTCGCAGTCCGCACGGTACGGCTTGGTCCAACCTGCTACTGCTGCCCGCTGCTTTCTGTCACAACTCCTCTGCTTCTCTGGCTTCTGCCAGGCCTGCTCTGATCAGGCCAAGCCGATTCTGGTAGCAGGGACTCTAATCCTGCACCTGGAACACAAGCTTGTGTTCCCAGTTCAGATCCACGAATGCGCGGCCCAAACTTCGGCCAGTAACCTTGTGGCTCACAACTGCCTGCAAGCTCTGGGTTCCGTAATATTCTGCCCAAATCAAACCCCTGTATGCAGATGGGCTGCTCTTAAGTAATTAACTAAATTGGTTAATATTTCTTTTTTGTTTTTTTTTTAATATTTATTTATTTATTAAAGATTTCTGCCTCCTCCCCGTCACCACCTCCCATTTCCCTCCCCCTCTCCCAATCAAGTCCCCCTCCCTCGTCAGCCCAAAGAGCAATCAGGGTTCCCTGCCCTGTGGGAAGTCCAAGGACCACCCACCTCCATCCAGGTCTAGTAAGGTGAGCATCCAAATTGCCTAGGCTCCCACAAAGCCAGTGCGTGCAGTAGGATCAAAAACCCATTGCCATTGTTCTTGAGTTCTCAGTAGTCCTCATTGTCTGCTATGTTCAGCAAGTACGGTTTTATCCCAGGCTTTTCCAGACCCAGGCCAGCTGGTCTTAGTGAGTTCCCGATAGAACATCCCCGTTGTCTCAGTGTGTGGGTGCACCCCTCGCGGTTAATATTTCTAAGTCTCAGGTAATTCAGGAACTGATCTAGGTTCTGCCTTATTGCCACAACTGCAACACCTGCTGGCCACTCAAGATTATTACACCGACAACAATTTTCTGAAAATTAGAATAGCCGTAAGTTAATTTGATCAATAAATAAATAAATAAATTTGAAGATTGTAAACCAAACCCAAGATAATTGCAGACAATATCATCTTCCAGGAATTTAACAACCTTTTTGTTTCTACTATGGATGGAATTCTGCAAGAACTATATGAGCTACCTTGTACATATATTTTTATGATCATAGAGGTTATTAGCTTTGTTCTTCATATTATATCCTTAAAGAACTGGTTTGGTTTCAGAATCAGGAATGAGAAACTTTTAGGAAGGATACAGTCTTTAGTTGAAAGGATTCATACTACTGAAAATGATAACCTTAATTTGACAGGCAAAATTCAATCCATGTCAATGGGTTATGAAATCTTATAAAAGGGTACTGAGAGATTATCTGAAAGGATTCATACTGCTGAAATTGACAATAAAAATCTGTTTAAAAGTTATGATAAGCTAGCAGATAGAACATCCTTCCAGGAAGGAAATCTACACACCATCCGAATAATAACTAAGAATGAGAAGATATCTTTAGTGGAAAATTTAAATACTTGGAATCACATGTGCAGAATGAGAACCAGAAATTAATTCATTTGATGAGATCGTTAGAAATATTCACAGGTCAAGAGATTCAGGCTTTACAAAAGGCAGTGATAAAAAGTTTTGAATTAATTGTCAGAACTGATAAGCAAGGAGAGGAGGTACAGGTAAAGGATTTAGCATCACCAGCACCTCTCAGCGTCAGGGATGACTTACCAAGAGTTTTAGCTACTTATCCTGATAGTACCTCTGAAAAGCCAGCAAACGCTCAATACCCAAATGGATACAAAGAATGTAAATGGAAACCTATAGGAATTAAAAATCTAAAAGAAATTAAGCAAGTGGTAGCATCTTATGGCATGCTTTCACCATTTGTTAGGGAGATGGTAAAGATATGGGCTTCAAGCAATAGGGTTATTTTACATGATTGGCTTCAGTTAGTCTGTGTGGTGCTAGAAGATGGACCACAGTTACAGTAGAAGTGCTATTAGAGATAGGAGGCTACAGCCCTGAAACATCAAGGTAGAGTCAAAGGATTTGAGGCTTCCCAAGAGCAAATTCTTGGCAAGGGCCATTATGCTGACCCACAGAGTCAGTCTATTTACAATGAACACATTTTGTCCCTATGCCATACAACAGCCTTGAATGCTTGGAACAGGATTCAAGAACTAGGAAAAAGAATCAAATCATATACTAAGGTCATATAAGATCCAAAGAGAATCCTTTGGTGACTTTTTACAAAGATTAACTAAAGCTGTATAAATAAGGGTCACAGATTCAGAAGCTAGATGAATACTTTTTGAATCTCTGACTTTTGAAAATGCCAACATAGAATGCAGAAAGATACTTGGGCCTTTAAAGGTCATATCAGCACCAGTGGATGAATGGATCCTGCACAAAGTCAATGTTGAGTCGTTTGACTATAATACTGAAGCTTGGGTAGGAGAAGCAATTGCCAAAGGTATGAAAAGACATCAAAATACCAAATGTTTTAATTGTGGTAGAATAGGACATCTGAGAAGGGATTGTAGACAAGGCATTCCTAGACATAATATTTCCTCTGGGAATGATAAAAAAAGAAGGTCTCAACCTTCTGAATTATATAGACAATGCAGCAAAGGCTGACATTGGATCAATAAATGTAGAACAACCAAGACAAACAAGGCAACCTGTTACCACTGGGAAACTCCTGGGAGGGGGTGGTTCTCACAGGTCCCTGGGTCAAATGTGGTCCGGTCATTCCCAGTCACTGTGGAGGACATGCCTCCCCAGGATTATTTTAAAAAATCCAGTGCTGGGCTGGAGAGATGGCTCAGAGGTTAAGAGCACTGGCTGCTCTTCCAGAGGTCCTGAGTTCAATTCCCAGCAACCACATGGTGGCTCACAACCATCTGTACTGAGATCTGGCGCCCTCCTCTGGCGTGCGGGCATACATCGAGGCAGAATGTTGTATACATAATAAATAAATAAATCTTTAAAAAAAAAAGAAATACACATAATTAAACTATTATTTCTAAAAAAAAAAAAAATCCAGTGCCTGTTGTTAAAAAAACCATACTGCTCTGGATGATAGAATAATTATGAAGAATGAATCAAAAATTCCAATAAAAACAGTAAATGTGTGTTTTGGCAGACTTCTATAAATGATCAAAGACCAAAGCTGAGAATACAAATAAATGCCATTGTAATTGAAGGATTATTGGACACCAGTGCAGATGTGACTATATTTACTCCAAAATCTTGGCATCTGAATTGACCTCTTCGGGAGGCAGATGTTCAATTACTACAAATTGGAACCCTATCTCAAATAAAACAGAGTGCAAGATGGGTTGAATGTTTAGGGTCAGAAGGACAGAGAGGAAGACTGGGGCCATATGTGGCTAATATAGCAGTGAATCTATGGGGTTGTGATCTGTTGCAGCAATGAAATACACAGATTAACTGTCCTGAAATCTCAGAAACAGAACATAAATCAACTCATGTTTCTGGTAAGGATATTACAAAGTACTATAAAAAATAGTAACCAACCTTTCAGGCTGCACAAAAACACAAAACAACTAGCAAACCTTCAGAGGTACCAAGAGCCCTATTTTTAAAATGGTTAACTAAGGAACAATGGGTTAAACAATGACCTTTAACAAAAGAAAAACTGAAGGCTTTAGAACAGCTGGTACCGGAGCAACTAGATTCTCGGCATATTGAAGAATCAACCAGTTTTTGGAATTCTTCTATATCTGTGGTTAAAAAGAAATCTGGAAAATGAAGAATGGTAGCAGATCTAAGAGTGGTTAATGAGGGGATTCAGCCAAAGGGCCCTCTATAATCTGGAATTAGTTTGCCTTCCCTATTGCCTAATTAATGGCCTCTTATAGTTATAGATTTAAAAGATTGTTTTTTCACTATAGCTTTACAAGAAAAAGACACAGAAAAATATGCCTTCACAGTGCCTACATATAATAATTCTCAGCCTACTAAGAGTTACCAATGGAGGGTCCTCCCATAAGGAATGATAATAGCCCTACCCTGTGCCAATATTTTGTAAATCAACCACTGGAAATAATACATAAGCAATTTCCTAAATCTATTACATGAATGACATTTTGTTATCTGATTCAAATGTAGATACTTTAGAAAGAATGTTTGAAGAAGTAAAGAAAGTTTTGCCTAGTTGGGGATTACAAATTGCTCCTGAAAAAACATCAAAGGGGAAATTCTATCAATTATCTAGGTTATATAATAGGTTTACAGAAAATTAGAACACAAAAAAAAGGCAAATTAGGAGAGATCAATTGCAGATGCTTAATGACTTTCAAAGAATGCTAGGAGACATTTCCAATCTATGGCCCCCTTCTGGAATAACACCTGATCTAACAATTGATTTAAACAAAACCTTAGATGGTAACAAAGAGTTAAATAGTCCCAGTGAATTAACAGCTGAAGCTGAGGAAGGATTGATTTTGATTGAAGAGAAATTACAGGAGATACATGTGGATTGTGTGGATCTGAATCTTAACTGCATTCTTGTCACATTACCTCCAAATATTCCTTAGGAATTTTAATGCAAAGGGAAGATATTATCATAGAATGGATCTTTTTACCAAGTAAACTGAGTAAAACATTAAAATCTTATGTGGAAAAGGTCTCTGAATTAATTATAAAAAGAAAATTGAGACATCATCAATTAGCATGAATAGACCCAGTAGAGATTATAGTACCTTTTACTAATGATGAAATTTTTAAAAAATGGGAAGACAATATATGAACCCTGACAAAGAGCTTATACTAATGTTTTAGAGAGGGATTAATAGCAACTATCCCAAAAGTGATAGGATCAACCTTATAAAGAGAGTTATTTGGATCCTTCCTTGCATTGTACATAACACGCTAATAACTGGAGCCACTATGTTCTATATTGATGTGAATTAATCAGGGAAGGCAGGTAACAAATCAGATTTAAGTAAAGTGGAACAAAGCCTTTATGATTCTGTACAAAAATCAGAATTATATGTTATTCTCATGGTACTGAAAGATTTTCAAGAATCTCTAAATTACTAATTCACAATATGTAGAAAGAGTTGTCTTGACAAGGTTTGGCAGTCTCTCTGCTTGTATCCTGCTTGTCCAGTCTGGACACCGTGTATTTTGTCAGTAGTTGAGGCAGGGCAGTTCTTTGCCCAAAGGCTAGTTTTGCCAAGAAGAAAACACGTTCCAAGTAGAGTGTCTTTGGTGCTCAACATTCTCTCAGGAATGGATTGGTGCTGCCAGGAGCAATCATGTCTCCCATCAACAGAAGCCTTAGTCATTTAAATACTATATTCTACAGTTCTTTGAAGGGTTTGAAAATTACCTATCTATGCGGAATACAATCTCTATGTATTGTATTATTAACCTGATTAGTTAAGTATAAGAAATTTGGAAGACTATTGACGTTTTAATACCTATATAGCTTAAATGTAAAAGCATTTCAATTATATTTTAATAAAGAAATGTATCGGCGTAAATAAATGCAATGCAGATATTAAAGAATATTTATCACTTTAATGATAAACTTACAGAACCGAAGTTCCCGCGTGGCAAAGGAGGTAGGAAGGAAAAGGGCGGAGCCGCCTCCCACGCGCCCATTTATCTGTAGGCATTTGCCCGAGGCAAACCCCGCCCCCTAAAGGGGCTGTCTTAACCCTACAAAAAGCATTTCAATTATATTTTAATAAAGACTGCCTGAAGATCTGAAAGTAAAACAGTTCCACTAGTTAGCTTTACATAGTACCACACACATTTAATCCCAGCCCTAGAGAGGAATATAAGATGAGAGGACAGCTCTAAGACACACAGTCTCATTCTGAGATTCCAGGAGACAGGATCACCTTTTCAGACTGAGGTCGAGGTAAGAGCCAGTGACTGGCTGTTTTGCTTTTGAGAGGACAGCTCTAAGATACACAGTCTCATTCTGAGATTCCAGGAGGCAGGATCACCTTTTCAGACTGAGGTCGAGGTAAGAGCCAGTGACTGGCTGTTTTGCTTTTTGGATTTTCACGTTGAACTCAAATTTCTGACCCTGAGTTTTTATTAATCATGTTTTATTCAAAGACTAGGGCTTCATATTAAAAACTTAAACCATCTTTAAACAAACATGAAGCAACAAAGATCAATGACCTCAAAATATAAACAATATATAAATATCCTGATCAAAGGTAGAAATATATAGTGCAATATGACAAATATCCTAAAATTGCATCAATATGAAAAATATCTTAAGCAGAGGTAGAAACATGCATGCATACAAATATGACAAAATAACTTTGTGTAGGTGCACAAATAGTATAAACAGATAGGAGAATATTTAATATAACAAATATAGTTTGAATTTGTATCAATATAAAAGAATATATACCAATGTAAATTGTCTATAAATAATAGCTTGCAAGTAATCCTTCTATTACCCACTATTATTAGTGTGAGTTAGTTTACACTAATCTACCTATTATCCCAGCTTATCTATTCCCCCTCCCTCTTTTTTTCAAGAGAGATGACTGGGCCTACTTCATTTCTACCTCCAACCCTATACAACTTATAATTAACCACTAATAGATATCCCTAACCCTGGGGACAAACTTTGTTGGGAGAGGGGATGCCGTTTTCTAGAATTACTTCCAGCTGTCATGGGAACAATATTCTATCTGTGGGATCCTGTAAAAACTAAAATGATGGTTAAATTTCAAGATTACTGTCTAGTATAATTGCAAATAGACTCTGAGTAGTTGGTAGAATTATTCTGAAGTTCTTATTCGAAGTTCTAGCCAGAATATTGTAAGGAGGTGCACAATGTCAGCTAATTGGAATCATCTTGAGCAGTTTGTAACCCAAAACCAATCTTAAAGTGGTGCTATCAGCATAATGACATCGTATCAACCAGGTGGAGTCATCATCATGGGACCCCATCTTCTTTCTGGAAACTTCAAAGATCACTGCAGGAAAATTTGTTGCTCATTGTGGAAAACTTAAAGATTGTCTACCCAAATCTAGCCTGTGATAATTCTTCTTGTTCTGTGGCTATTTCCTCCAAGGAGTCTGTCCTTTCACCAAAACTATTTCATCTCATTCTGCTGTTTGCTCTTTTGTGGAATTACTCATTTGCTAACTTTTATTGCAAATTGCTGTTTTCTTAAAGTGAAGCTTTTTCCTAAGTTTCCAGCCACACAGGCTGATGGCTGTATTACTCAGCTTTTTGTCACTGTAATGAGTACTTGAGAGGTTTATTTTGGCTAAGTTTCTGAGGTCTCCATCCATTGCTGGTTGGATCCATTGTCTCTGTGCCTGTGATGAGAAAGAGCAGCAAAGCAGAAAGGCATGGAAGGACAGAGGTTCTCAGCTCCAGCAGCCAGGAAGAGGGGAATATGGGCAGAAAGAGACTAGTACAAGACGTCCTCCCAAGGCACGCTGCTAGCAGCCCCTTCACCCATGTCAGCCGTGTCTTCATCTCTATAGTCTCCCAATAGTCTTTTTCAACCTCAGAACCATCAATGGACTCAACTACAGAGCAGAGCAGGGTTATCATGGCCTGTTCATCTCCAGAATCATCCTAGAGTCTACCTAGACGTTTGCTCTATTCATCTCAAGCCAATCCAGCTGACAATCAGCATCAACCATCATAATGAGTGACACACTTTAATTTTAGCCTTCCTGTCTTAGTTCTATCCTGTTCTGTTCTGTTCTATTCTATTCTTCGATTGCTGTGAAGAGATTGCTGGTTGGATCCATTGTCTCTGTGCCTGTGATGAGAAAGAGTGCCAAGGCAACTCTTCTAAGAAAAGGATTCAATTGGGGGCTTTCTTACAGTTCCAGAAGTTTAGTCCATTATCAGTTTGGTAGGGAACATTGCAGCATGCAGGCAGGCCCTGGAGCACTCGCTGAGAACTTCACACCCTGATCCAGGGAAAACTGGGTCTGGCATAAGCTTTAGAAACCTCAAAGTATACCCCAAGTGACACACATCCTCCAACAAGACCTCACCTACTCCGACAAGGTCACACCTCCTAATCTTTGTAATCTTTGCAAACAGTCCCATGCTACCTCATGACCAACCATGCAAATGGATGGGTCTGTCAGAGGCCATTCTCATTCAGTCCACACAATCTTCATACTGCCTGCCCAGGACTATTCATATCTTCTACCTGCTGTTTTGACTACTACTAGAATCCTATGCATGAAGTCTAAGTCCGGGAGATGGCCAAAAAAAATTATTTGTAGATTATAAATGTGTTTTCTTATCCCTAAGAAACACTTTGAATCAACTTGCAACCTTCACAGCACCATCTAGTCGACAGCTATATGTAATGTGGTGAGCTCAGTGGAAAGGGCCATTCTTTGGAAATCTTATTTGATTAACAAACTTGCATTCTACAGAGATTTTCTTGCCTGCTGGAAAACATCTGGAGATAAAAATGAAAGAAATTAAAATTTTCTCATATTTGTAGAAATATCATTCTTTCAGAGATTCTGTTTATTTTTCACATGCCCAGAATGGAGAGCTCAGGGATTATGAAGCACATGACGCCTCTTTGGAAATTTTAGAATACTGAAGATATTACTCTCCCAGCTGCATTTCAAGGGGTGTAAATCTGACTCACTGCTACCCAGGCCACTGTAAATGAGACTGACCTAAGCAGCTACCGATGATGACTATGATTTTAAACCATTATAATAACCTTTAGCCCTCCAAATCAAATGCATTCTCACAAGCCCAGAGTAGTAAGTCTCTGCCACAGTTATTTCTAAAGAAAATAATTGTTGTGCAATAATGCTGTTAATGAGACTTTTTAGTTCAGCTTATAGATCCAGGATGTGTCTGTGTAATGTCCCTCACTTAGCAGGCTACTGATGTACATGATATCCAGAAAGATGTTACTCTGCCTTTAAGGGACTTGCAGGAGTATACAGAGGAAAACCACAGGCTGAAGAGAACCAGCATGCCATGCTAACACCCACCTTTGCTCCCAGGGAGTGTGTGTCATTTCAACTCACCCAACTTGATTTCCATCCTTAGTAGGACCGTGGCAAGAAATATGATAGTTCAGGGAAATGTCTTGAAGATTTCTAAGGATAGAAAATTCCTTACTCTGATCTGTACGTGTTGCCTGTAAAGCATTTGTCCATTCAACTCATATAAGCCCCTTAAGTTCCCTGCTAGAGGGGCGAGGCGAGAGGCATGAGCTCATCTGTCTGAAGCCACTAATGCTTCATCACGTTTACCTTCCAAGATAGATCCACCCATTATTATCCCCATTTTCTATACAGATAAGGAAAGCCACAGAATCCAGCAGTTCTATATCTCAGGCTAGTGTTCTATCAAAATACCTACCACCACAGATTGCCTAAACTGGAGAAGGCAGATCCGCCAAAACACAGGCACAGACTGTGAGTAAACATTTTACAGAAGAAACACAAATGATTAATAAGTGCTAATAAACAAAGAAGAAAAAAGACTTATCAATAATCAAGGTACATAAATTAAAACAAAAAAGTGTTTCTCCACTACCCTCAACAAACTAGTGGTGTGTGATATGTGGTGGGGGGGGTGTGGGTGTGTGGGTGTGGGTGTTCGTGTGTCTACATGTTTGGGGTTGTCCATATATGTGTGTGCACATACATATAGAGGCTAGAGAACAACCAGTGTGTCGTTCTTTAAGAGCTCTTCACCCTATTTATGAGATGGGGTCTCTCATTGGCCTGGAGCCCACTCATTTGGCTGGGCCAACACCAGAAAACTCCATGGATCCTCTTTATCTCTGCTCATTCGTGCTGGCATTATAAGCCTATGTTATCACAGCTGCTTTTTATTTTTTTTTAATGGAATCTAGGCATGTAACTTTGGTCATGTTTGTAAGACAAGTACTTTACTAACTAAGCCACCTTCCTAACCACAAACTAGCAATTTGGAAACATCACCAGCTGGGGTGTGTGCTTATGGTACCTGGTTATTACTATAAAGCTGTGTTACCTCTATAATTAGTCTGTTCTACACAATGACAAACACCGAGGAGGCCCTGGGACCACAGAGAAGATAAATGTCACCTCTCCCTCTCTAATGTTATCAACAAGGCCTCTGGAAGCACAGGGGTGAGTCTGAAACTCCCAGGAAGACTTTTCAAGACAAGCTACCCGGGCTTATTCGAGTAGAATCCCCATTTGGATGAAGGATTAGAGCACTCACAAACAGCAGAGGAGATTGGTTGAGCCGCACTGAAGTGTGGCACCACAGAAGAGAACCAGAGAGTCCTGAAGGCTAGAACAAAAATGAGGTCCACAGAGTGGTGGAAAGGAAGAACAGAGGAGCAGGCTTTCTGTTACAGGAATGCACACCGTAGGAAATAAGGCAAGGAGGATACAGATAGAAGAGACTGGAGAGCTAAGAACATCCACATAGACAGACACTCGGGTATTCGTTCACTTGGCAACATTTTCTTGAGCAGCTTCTTTGTGACATTTACTACTCAGGGTGTCAGGATATATCTGAGCAAGGAGGCTTGCCAGTGGAGATTATTTTAATATAGAGGCATGCTGGTAGCAGTGTATAAAATAAATTATATAATAAAGCAAGGACAAGCTACAAAACCAAGTTCATCTGTTGGAACAGTCTGCCGAAGAAGACAGAGTAGGTGTCAGGTGGGGTGGGGTTAGAACCTGTTGACTTCCTCTTCTGATCACTTTGATTTCCTTAAAATAGAAAGTAAGATCATCAGCTGAGAACAAGTACTGGGGAGGATTTAGGGAAGGTGGAGGTTGGGAGGACCAGGAACTAATAGAGATGCTTTTTCCACCAATGAATGTGAAGAGGGCTGGAGAAGTGGCTCACTGGGTGAATGCTTGCCATGCAAGCATGAAGAACTGAGTTTGGATCTGCAGAGCCCACCTAAAGCCAGCTGCAATGGCACACATCTGCAATCTTACCGTTCCTACAGTGAAACGAAAGACAGAAACAGAATTCTCTGTACCTCACAGCCCAGATAGCACAGAGCACACAGCAGCAAACGTGAAAGTACATTTTGAACAAGGTGGAAGGCAAGATCAATACTCAAGGCTATCTTCCCACTACCACACGCAAACCGTGTCATGTCCACCTCACATACACATGAACACACACATAATTCACACACACACACACACACACACACACACACACACTGTGGGATAATCCTTATGGATGCTGTAATATGCATTGCTCCCGTTGGTTAATAATAAAGCTAATTTGGCCCATAGCCAGGCAGAATAAGGTGAGGCAGAAAAGGAAGAAAAAAGGGCACAGCCTCAAGGGAGACTTGAGCCAGCCTCCCAAGAAGCAAGATGCCAGAGAACTTACTGTAAAGCCACAGCTATGTGGCAATACATAGATTAATAGAAATGGGCTAATTTAAATGTAAGAGTTAGCTAGTAATAAGCCTGAGTTATCAGCCAAACATTTAAAATTAATGTAATTAGAACTGGGGTTGATTTTAAGCCCAAAAGAAGAATAAGGATATTAAGGTGGGATAGGGTCCTGAAAAGGTCAAAAAAAAAAAAAAACTTTCAAATATGCTCCTGCTAGCTGTAAATCATTCAGGCTGGGTACTGAGGAGAATGAACCAGAAAGACAGGAGTGAAGGGACAAGTGAGGAAATATTAATTTGAGAGTACCAAGGAGCTGTCATTGTTTATGATCATATCATAAGAACAATGGAAGATGGTGGGGACAGACCATCAGAACCAGTGCTGACAAAGGCACAGATCCAAGCGCTGTGGTGTCTGAAGGTGCATCATGGGTAAGAACAGAGGATGAGAAAAGAACAGGGCCGAGCCCAGAGCCCTGGGCTGAGTGGGACTGGCCAGCAAGAGGTTGAGTGTAGAGGAGAAGCTGAGGGAAGCAACCACATCCTGGCAACCTACAGAGAATGAGTTGATCTGAAGCAAGAATCGGGTGAAAGCCTCAGAAATAAGCATAACCCGTCAGTTCAGCAATGAACACGTCATACATGAATCCAGTGGGTGCTGTGAGGGAGGGGTGCATGAGCATCTCTTCGGAGACACTCTGGGGCAGGTAGAGCCAGTCCCCTATGGCGACAGGCCGAGTCTGCTGACAGAGCTTCCCGGAAACACAACATGAAAGGGAACATGTGAAGATGGCTTCATTACTTTAAATCATGCAGATCGGTATGCACACATCTATAACACACTGTTGTCAAGACAACTGGCAAAGCCTCCAAACCCATCCTTCACTTCGCTTGTCTGTCTGTCACCTTGCTTTGAGCCTTTGAGAGCCTGCCTTTTCCTCTCTGTGGCTGGATAACTTTAATGTAGATGGGAAGCTGTTCATCTCAGACATGGGGGAGCCAGTAGTATCTGTGGATTGGATCGCTGTCTTGTCTGAGGAGGGGACTTCCTCCAGGAGGACCTAAGGTGGTACATAAAGGAGAGGGATGATAGTGACCTCTGTGTCAGAGAGCTCAATCAAATCCCTGCCTGGGTCACAGATGGCCTGAAGAAGTTAGCCACTTGTTATAACATCCTTTCAAGGTCTATTATTTGAAAAAACAGGAGTGAGGAGCAAGCCACACACTTCCCAGGATTCTGGGGAATATAGGGTTAGTTACTACAAACTATCTTGAAAGAAAGCAAAGACTCATCAATAGCATTTTACTTATTCTAGTGGTCATTGAACATTCTAGGGCACTGGCTACTCTTAAGCTAACTATCAACAAGCAAAACAGTATACTTCTCTGCCTGATCAGGCCTTTAGCAAATGATGGTTTCCACAAAGTCTTTACTACAATGGACACAATCACTGATATTAAAATTCAGTTCAAGGTCAACAAAGAACCTCAAGAAATTTCAGAGCTAAAAGATGACTTTAGTATCCCAGGTCTGCTCAGCGACGGTTTCAAATATCCTCCAGCTCCAGTCCTTTATTTCCGCCACTCACAGATGTTTGTTTAATTAATGGTACATAAAAGAGGAAAGCTATTATCTGAAAATTCGGGGGCCAGAGGTATAAGATGCAATTCCAAGGGGTTTTTTATTTGTAGATTCATGGGTTTGTATGTGATTGTTTCCAAGATTTATTTGGTGTGTGTGTGTGTGTGTGTGTGTGTGTGTGTGTTTGTGTGTGTGTGTACATTCATGTGTATATGCTGCTCCAAGTCTGTGCATCACAGTGGCAGAGGAAGGCCTCCCTCAGAGGTGGAGTTGCAGCATTTGCCGCATGCCCGGTTTGCCACATGGGTGCAGGATTCTGACTCTTTTCCTCATGATTATGGAGCAATGTGTCTTACCGTCTGAGTCATCTCTCCAGCCCATTGGTTTATTTGTTTTGAGACTAGTCTCAGATAATCCAGTCTGACTTTGAATTTACTCTATAGCCAAGGATGCCCTTAAACTCCTGATCCTCTGCCTTCGCCTTCTAAGTGCAGGGATTATGGGTGTGTGCCACCGCATCTGGATGTCTGGATTGGTCTGTAGAAAGACTCTTCACATACAACCCAGGCTGGCATGCTGGCCTTAAACCTCAATCCTCCTGCGTTGATTTTCCAAATGCTGGGATTGCGAGTGTCTACCACCACATTCAGCTTGTTTACACTGCTGGATAATAGAGTGCAGGGCCTTGCAGATGCTGGGCAGTGCATTCTACAATAGAGCTGCATCTCTGGCCCACAATGCCCAGCTTTATCAAAGAAGTTCTCCCTAGTACTGCCCCCAAATAAAAAATATGTCCCTAACTGCTGGTTCCTTTTCTCCCTTCCCTCCTTGCAACTAAGTTCTCAGGGTTATTTTACTCTTTAGGAGACACTTGACACATAGCTTAGCCTGGTCTACTGATGCAGGGTAAATTTTGGAAGCCTCTTCAGCCAGGCTAAGCCCCAGGTGCTCGGTGACAAGGTTGCACCTTGGTCCAAAGGTCCGCCCTCTCTGCCCGTCTCCTCTTCTCCATCAACTGCCATTATCAGCTTCTGCACATTCAGAAGAGCCTTTGCCTTTAATCAGGTCCCTCTGTGTCCATGGTTAAAATGCCGTCATGCCACGTGTCCTTTGGGAACACTGTGAACTCTCATATATAGAGAGGCTGTTAGAATTACTAGCAAGCACTCCCAAAAGTTGCTCCATTTGAACCGACCAGCCAACCCATGATAAGAGGGCAGCCATAAGACCTAACACCTCCATTTTACAGTTGAAGAAACTGAGGTTTCTCTAGGACAATCCTAGCCAAACTCTTACACTGAGTCAGTTTCCCACAATCGCTATTAAAAAATTATCACAGACTTGGTGACTTGAAACAACAGAAATCTGCTCTCACAGAGGTGTGGGGCTAAGAGTCCAGAGTTCGTGCCTGACGTCAGCAGGCCTGGTTCTGTCTAGAGGATCTAGGGGAAAGTCCAAGTTCTCTGGCCTTGGCCTGTACTGAGTCTTGCCACCTTTATTTCCTACCTCCATCGCGCACTGCCTTCTCCTCCGTAACAGTCACCCCTGCCTCCCTCTCATAACACTTGTGATTACATGTAAGATTGGCAGTTCAGAATAATCCAGATCTCAAGCTCCTTCACTTAATTATGTCTGCAAAGCCCCCTTTTTATTATACAGAAAACAGGCACAGGTTCCAGGGATCCCAGGGTGTCTTCAGGGACGGGTCTCAAGCTACACGAGTACAGTGCAAACGAGTTCTGCTTTCTCAGGCACTGCACTGCCCCGAATTCTCACTTTCTTTGGAATTCTGTCATCCCTGACTTGTTAAGGGGACCGTTGCACTTTTTCAGGCGTGGCCCTGATCAAGGGAGTCAAATCATGTGGATGAGCCGGGTCTTAGAGAACTGACCGTCAGCCTTTCATTGTCCACATGGTATACATGTTTGTCCATATGCTACTTATTGCTTCCCACATCCCACCCCTGAGCCTTGGATCCCTTTGTCCACATCACCTTCCTTTTTTTCTTTCATTCTATGCGGTCCTCTGTGCATTATTATTATTATCATCATTACATTTTTAAAGATTTTATTTTGTTTCATTTGGTGTGTGTATGTGTGTGTGTGTGTGTGTGTGTGTATGTGCATGTGTGTGTGTGCATGAGCATGTGTTTGTGTGCGTGTGTCTGAGGAGGCCAGAAGAAGACAGAGTCCCTGGAGTTGGAGTTACAGGCTATTGAGAACTGCCAGATAAGAGTGCTGGAAACCAAGCTCCAGTCCTCTGCAAGAACAGCTTAGCCACCTCTCCAGCCCCCATTGTGTTTTTCTGTTCCTATTGCTGTCCCCTGACCTACTAGACTGCCTCTGGGTTTGTTCTCACTTAGGATCATCCACAGCCTTTATAAATGTCATTTATTCCTCAGAAACCTAGCCATTAATAGTGTTGTTACCTTTCCATTGCAAATTGCAAAGACTTTTCTTGGGCCACAAAATGGCCCCATTGGAAGCTGTTCTACCTCATACCTAACAAAAGAAAAAGCAACTGTAGGAACAAATTAAGACACAAATCCAACTCTTTGGGAAAGTCAATTCAAAACCCATTTGTTTTTTGGTAGCCGCTATCAGTTATTCTTCGGTAATCATCAGTATTAATATTGCCCAGCATGGTGGCTCTCGTCTTTAATCTCGGTGCTCAGGAGGCAGCAGCAGGCAGATCTCTGTGATTCAGACTCTGCAGTCAGACCCACGAGGCTTTTCCAACGGCCTCCCCACGTAGCCTTGCCTTGGAGACCCCTTATTGCCAGTGCTGGGCACACTCCTGGTAGACAAGAAGGCGATGGAGTGCCAGTACCAAGATCCTCCCAGCACGGTGTTTGTGCCAACCACCATTCTGGAGATCAGTTCTGGGGATTTGATTTAGGCCCGGGAAATGAGTGAAAACCAAACACGTCAGCAAGAAGGGAACTCCAGACACAAGCAGACTTTCATAGCTGGTTTCCTGCTACCTGGAGTAACTTCAGTTGGCACAATTTACATTTGCTACCTAATATATCCATGTCATAGGCCTTTTAAAAACTGCCCTGGCTCTGCACTCCCTGTTAACCCGCACCGCCCAAATCTTCCAGAATCAAGCTTTGGTCAAAACCACCAATCGTTTCCTAAAATGTATCTTCCATATGTTGAGGCCTCGGATCAATACCCAGATGGGAAGCTGGTCCCAGGAGGCTTCCGGCGGTGTGTACACGCCACACCATCCTTTCTTCTTTGTGCATTTGGTCATGTGCCGCAGTAAACTGGCTCGGATCACCGTGTTCACCGGGTCCGTATTTACAGGCCGTTTCCACAGCCTCATGGCTTCTCTGTGGGCACTGGAGTTTTATGCAGAGCAGCAATGGGTCATTAGTCCAATTAAGTCTCCGGCTACTTCAGTGACTTCTCTAGGAGGGAATAGAGCACAATATGTAATTTCAGCTTTTCTCGTGAGGATTTTCTATCCTCCCATGAACTAAATCATTTTATCAATTTTTAATTTTTTTTTTTACTTGTCCCATTAAACTACAGACCCGGAACATACTCATGAATGGTTTCTTTCTGCTTAAACTCGAGGACTTCCTGACATAACAAAAACTGGTAATTAACTGGCTCAGGGACTTTTACAATAGCCTCTTTACATAAGTTCCAGTGCGCGGCTCTGGCAGGCTGGCTCTACAGGGCTGATAGCGGCACTGCGTCCTCAATTAAACCAGCTATCACTGCGTGCTATCGGCCCCTCGCTCTCGGCCCTGCGGTCGGTCGTTCTGCTTGAAAGTGCCCACCTCTCCCCACTTCCTGCCTTTGTAAAGTTATTCCCTGTATGTGCGACTCCTCCCTCTCCATTCTAGTCTGGTTCTTTCTTCACTCCCTAAACATTTGGTCTCTAGGTAGACGAGATGGCTCAGTGGGTAAAGACGCTTTCTGCCAAACCTGGAAACCCGACTTTGATCTGCAGGTCCTGTATGAGGAGGGAGAGAGATAATAGACTGCTGAAGTTGTTCTCTGACCTGCCCAAGTGTGCCATGGTATGCACGTACCCCCCCCCACACACACACACATACACACACACAGACACACAAACACCACACACACACACACACACACTCCCACACAGACACATAATGAAAAACACAATTCAGTGTCAACCAGCTTGTCTAGGCCAAGATTGGGCTCCTGGGGTTCATTTTAAGTGCAGATGCAGGGACTCAGTGAAGAATGTCACCCTGGCCCTCTCAGAAAATGCTGTCAAACTCTGGTTTGTTTTCCATTTTCCCTGTCAGCCTCAACAAATGCCATCCCCCAGGGAGCTGCGAAGATTGGGTCCTGTGAAGCTCTGACCTTGCAAGAATCCCCAGGATCCACATGGAAAAGCAGGGCAATAGTGCTGCTGCCTAATCATACCCCCAGATCCATTTCCATCTGCTTTCCATTGCTGTGATAAAACACTCTGGCCAGCTGGGCGGTGGTGGTGACGCCTTTAAATCCAGCACTCCAGAAGCAGAGGCAGGAGGATCTCTGTGAATTCAAGGCCAGCCTGGTCAACAAGAGGGAGTTCCAGGACAGGCTTCAAAGCTACAGGGAAACCCTGTGGTGGTGGGGGGGGGGGGCGGGGGACGGGAAGGGGCTGAACCACTCTGACCAAAAGCAACTTGGGGAGGAAACGAGTTATCTCACCTTAGAGCTTACAGTCAGTCGTGGAGGGAAAGAAGTCAGAGCAGGAACTGAAGCAGAGGCCATGGAGGAGTGCTGCTTACTGGCTTGCTCTTCCTTCTTGCTCAGTTCACTTTCTTATACCTCAGGACCACCAGGTCAGGGGCGGCACCACCCATAGAGGACTGGGTGCTTTCAGATCAATCATCAATCAAGAAAATGCCCCACTAGCTGGCATTCAGGCCGATCTGACTGGGGCTTTTTCTCAATTGAGGTCCCTCCAGCTGTGTCAAGTTAACAAAAACAAAACCAAACAGAAGAGCAACCCTGACATAGGCAGATCCATGGAGCCCATGAGCCAGCTAGCCTAGTATAGATGGAGAATCCAGACCATGAAAGACCCTGTCTCAAAAACCAAAGTAGACGGTGTCCTGATTGACATTAGCAGAAGCTGACGCCTAGCATTCACACACTTCACACACGTGTGCTCCTGCACACACACAGGGACACACGCCAAAGCGTGAAAAGGCAGTACATGTCTTCCCGGAAGAAGGTGGTTCTGTAAGCTTGCGTTTGTACAAAAGCCTCCTAACTGGTCTGCCTGATTGATCCTTGCCCCTCTCGCCCACAATCTCTCCAGAAAACAGAACTGAAAATGAGCACTCTCTGTGGGGCTCCCTCTTACTCTCAAAACAAATCTAACACCTTGACAGGGCCGGCGCGCTCTGGAATAAACTGAGCTGGCCAAGCTCATCTTTTTCCACTATCCTCAAATTTTTGTCTCCCTGCTTCCCCTTTGTTTCTCAAAACCAAAGACGCTTCTAGTCTGGGATCTTTGCCTCAGCTCCTCCATCATTGGGCAAACGTAATCTACCTATTGCTGGTTCGTTATTGCCTCAGGTCAGTTCTTGGAGCCATTTCTGAAAACCACACACACACACAGACACAGAGACAGACAGACAGACAGACACACAGTAAAGTATATCATAGTAATTTTTCTTTTCTTTTCCTCTCTGTCGTTCTGTCTCTTCCTGTTTCTCTCTCTCTCTCTCTCTCCCTCCCTCTCTCTCTCTCTCTCTCTCTCTCTCTCTCTCTCTCTCTCTCTCTGTATGTCTATATGTGTGCATGCGTGTCTGTGTTTATGTCTCTGTGCATATGTCTGTGTGTGTATGTGTGTGCCCTCAGAAACTAGAAGAGGGCATCAGATCCTCTGGAGCCAGAATCACAGGGGTTTGTAAGCTGCCCAACATGTTTGTTGGTCTCCAAACTCAAATCATTCGGAGGAGCAGGATGTGCTCTAACCACACAATCTCTCTACCACCTCAACTTGATTTTTCAAGCAATCTAACCCTACAATTAGTGCTCTAGCCCTTTATTTACGCCTAACTGTTTTACCTACAGAAACACACCACAGTGCATCACATTGTGTACAGGGACTTGTTTGCCTTGGTCACGGTCACATCTACTCCCTTTAGCATACACGAGCTCAAGAATTTTTGTGAGTGGAGTTGTCCACACATTAAAGCCATGCCAGCAAGAGACCAGGTCACTACCCTCGGGAGACTATGCTTAGCACTCAGCTACACTCTCAAAGTGTGGTGACACCAGGTCATGGTCGCCATCATACAGGGCTATTTGGGAGCAGAGCCCTGCCCTCCAGTTAAGCCACCAGGGTGTGCCTAGAATAGGTGATCTTTGGCAGGGATTTCACACTGAGATGGACTGACTGGGCCCTGAAGTTAAACACCAAAAACCAAACCGAGAAGAAGGCAGTCCCTGGTTAAATATCCCAACCCTGCAACTACCTCACCCTGCTGTGCAAATTTATTAAAGCAGTCTCCAAATAAACAAGTCCTAAAACTAATCAGGAAGTGGAAAAACATAAAAATAATCCCCAGCCCACAACACACGCCCATGAAAACAAGAAATAAAGAAAAGGTTCTATATAAAACCCACGGGGCCAAACTCTGTCCTCAATTAGTGGTACAGGCTGCCAACCCAAGTCAATGGAGGTTTTCAGTCCAATAGCAGAGGCCAAATTTGGGGCCCACTGTGCACTGTGCTTGCTTTTAGGTCACACATCAGGAATATCAGTGGATGTGTATTGACTTCCGTGTCATGGTAATCAAACTGAACAATACTATCTTTCGTGTTGAGGTCATTGAGACTTATACTAGCCAAGGAGTTTCTAAAGAGTGCGTGTGTGTGTTTGGATGTGTGTGTGGTATGTGTAGTGTGTCTGAGTGTGTTGTGTGAGGTGTGTGTGTGTGTGTGTGTGTGTGTGTATCTCTGTGTGTGGTATATGCAGTGTGTCTATGTGTGGTGTCTCTATATGTGTGTGGTGTCTGTGTGTGTGTGGTATGTGTGGTGTGTTTGTCTATAGGATGTGTGTGTGTGTGTGTGTGTATGTGTGTGAATGTGTGTGTGAGAGAGAGAGAGAGAGTGATATGTGTTTTACTGGAGTGAAGTAATAGGGGCGGCAGGGCTGCGTTCTCAGCACCCCCGGCCGCCTGCCATGGCTAGCTTATGCTCCGAAATAACAACACACAAACTGTATTCTTTTAATCACTGCTTGGCCCATTCTCTTCTAGGCTAATTCTCACATATTAATTTAGCCCATTCCTAATCATCTGTGTGTAGCACCCCAAGGTGCGCTTACCGGGGAGATTCTAGCCTAGTCCATCCTGGGTCCGAGCTTCATCCCGGGAGCAGGGCATGGCGTCTCTCTCAGGCGTCTGCTCCCGCGAGGAAAGCGGTCGAGTCTCCGAGCTCACTTCCTCTTCCTCCCAGCATTTTGTTCTGTTTACTCCTCCCACCTATCCTCTAACCAATAAAATGGGCCAGGGCAATGCCTTTATTAGCCAATGACCTTCCTCCATCATTTCCCCTTTTTCGGTTTAAACAAAAAAAAAAAAGGCTTTAACTTTAACATAGCAAAATTACATATAACAAAACAGTTATCAAGTAAAAGTTACAATAATCTTTATCATAACTAAGGAAAACTATAACTATAACTAACTATTCTTAACTCCATCAAAGACTCCAGAAAGATATAATATTACCTAAGTAAACAAGAACTAAGAAACTTTTAAAACTCTAGAAATGACAGAGACATCTCGCTGCCTGGACAGTCACCCAAAGTTCCTCTGTACCGTTGGGGCATCCATCTTCAGCCTTCAGGCCCATGGTATCCAGCAGACATTTCCATAAAGCAGGAAAATTCAAAGTCAGTTCAGTCACTATCTGTTGTGTCCTGCAGAATGTCTCGCAGACTCTTTCATGAATCAGGAATCCCGAAAGATCATCTCACCTTAGGCAAGTTCAGTAGTCCTCTCTCTGCGGGTTCTCTGTGTCCAGTTTATGCAATAGTCCAGGCAAGAGCAGTTTCTTGCCCAAATGGCTATCAAACTCCATAAGGTGCCTCTTCGATGCCCATCTTCCTCTTGAAGTAGATTGGTGCTGCCAGGAGCAGAGTGTCTCATTGTCATGAAAAGTCCTAAGTTATTAAAACATTAAATGTCCTATTCTGTAATCTTTGAAAGACATGAAGAATGTCTATCTAAAATATATCTCTATATATCTAGAAAATCTAACTAATATGACTACAAGCTTTACTATTATCGATGATTATCCATTAACAACCTATATTTCTTAATTATACAGTACATATTTAAATGAACTACACAATCACAATACCTTAATCAAAATCAGAAACACTTATACATATAACAAAATTGACCTTAAATCTCTATCAATAAAGCAAAATCTATACTAATGCAAATTATTCATATCTATATCATATCCCCCTTTAAATGTAAAAGAACATTTATAAACATTTTTTGGGAATATGGGCGCAGTTATTTCTCTCCAAACTGCTTCCTGCTGAATGGGGGCGTCGTTAATTAGGTCTTTCATGGTACAACCTGTGTGCTAGTTTCATCTCAGTTGGCAGTTGAGCGAAGCAATTTTTTGAAGGCGTTCACACCAACCCTTCAGGAGGGCGTGGTCCATCATACCAAATCGGAATAGAAGAAATGAACAGCGTCTCATCCTCTGTGAAAACAAAATAAGAAACTCCTTTCCAAAGTATCATATCCTTAGATCCAAATTCATAATATCTATGTTGGATTAGTTCAGCAGTATTTATAAATAAATATCTTTTAGCATCTGTTTCTCCTTCCTCAGCATTTAAACAATTCAAAGAGAGCATAATAGCATACAGTATCAAAAGTCTCTGTGTATTTTCCATCTTTGTAAGCTTTGTTTTAACCTCTATTTTGTTTATTTTTACTTTCAACTCTTTGCTTTTTGAGACAGGTTCTCTGTATCTTTGACCTGAAGTAACTCTGTAGACCAGGCTGTCTTTGAACTCTCAGAGATCCGCCTGTCTCTGCCTCCCAGGCATTGGGATTAAAGGCGTGTGCTACCACACACAACAACTCTCTTCCTTTTTTTGTTTTTTACTTTAAGAACTTCAACTTTTAGTCTGCATATATTTTTAACACACTGTAAACCATTTAAAAATTTTCTTTGTCTTTGAATCTCTCTTTACTGTATATCTCTCTTTTTCTGACCACATGAGTCTTTAATTTACCAAGCAATATCAGTAGGATTAAAGGCGTGGCTTTGCCAGCTAGATCCAGTCCATTCCTTAGCTTTCCAGCCTCATGGCGGATATACAGGCTGTAGCCATGTTACTGCAACAACTGTATGGCATTTCAAGGTCCCTGCCAGCAAGTGAGCTACAACAGACAACACTCAAGTCCTCTCTTGGTAGCCGGCCCTCCTGCCTCAAATAGTCAGAGTTTGCCCTGGCAGGACAGCCCAGAAAGCTGGCATTTTTAAATGGCGCAGCTTTTTTCCTGCTAAGGCTGAAAACCGAAAAGCATGCGTTCAGCTTTAACCGTTTAAGTGTTTTGTGGCAGGACCTCTTAATGAGCTGCAGGGTTTTGCAGCTGAAGCTGAGTCAGGAAGCCTCTCTTAGATGAAAGTGCATGCTTGCCTCTAGTAAGCAGAGCAGACCCGAGAACACAGCGAGCCTAGTTGCCATCAAACAAATCGTACCAATTTACTCCAAATGCTCTATTCAAAAGCTCTGTCTCCCGCAGGAGCCAGACAGAGATCTCAATGGTGACACAGCCCCAGGAAGTCCCGCTTTAAAATGACACAGCGTTTTTTTCTGCTACTGTTGCTGAATCAGGAAATCTCTCTACAGCACACCACCAACAAACAGCAAAAATCTGTATTAAACTCTCTCTCCCTTATTTTTAAGCCTTCTCAGGTTTTTTAAGTGGGTTTAGTTTATCACGTGGGGCGCCATATGAAGTAATAGGGGCGGCAGGGCTGCGTTCTCAGCACCCCCGGCCGCCTGCCATGGCTAGCTTATGCTCCGAAATAACAACACACAAACTGTATTCTTTTAATCACTGCTTGGCCCATTCTCTTCTAGGCTAATTCTCACATATTAATTTAGCCCATTCCTAATCATCTGTGTGTAGCACCCCAAGGTGCGCTTACCGGGGAGATTCTAGCCTAGTCCATCCTGGGTCCGAGCTTCATCCCGGGAGCAGGGCATGGCGTCTCTCTCAGGCGTCTGCTCCCGCGAGGAAAGCGGTCGAGTCTCCGAGCTCACTTCCTCTTCCTCCCAGCATTTTGTTCTGTTTACTCCTCCCACCTATCCTCTAACCAATAAAATGGGCCAGGGCAATGCCTTTATTAGCCAATGACCTTCCTCCATCACTGGAGACACCCTGCATGAACAATATCCAACTCTACTGGAAGGACTTTTTCAGCCAAACCTGGGCCTTACACATGAGTAGCTCCATGTTCATATGTCTTGATATCAAATAAATAGTTCTTCTTTGAAAAAAACGAATAATTTTGAGGTGGTTCGACTAGATGGATAAGCAGTGAGTGAACTCACTTGTGAGCTTGAGGACCTCGGTTCAGTCACCAGAACCTGAGGGGGAGGACAGGGCAAGGCATGAGAGTCTGGCCTTGTAATCCAGGACTGGGAAAGCAGAGACAGGCAGACCCTGAGCTCACTGGCTGACCAGACAAGCCTACTAGGAGTTTCTGGCCAAATAAAGTTTCGGGCCCATATCAAAAGAAAAAGGTAGCATCTGAGCAAACACACCATACACATACATATGTACACACACACATACACACAGGGCGTATCCTTACTTCAGACCATACCCAAAAGCTCAAAATGAAATATAAGCCTATGCATAACAAAGTTGAAGTATAAAAACCATGAAAGGAGAAAGGTAACGCATTATACTGTTGATCAAAGTAATGGCTTCTTGCATTCAACATCAAAAGTGTAAGATACAAAAGAAAGTGTGTAATTGGACTTTACTAAAAGTTTCAGATTTATTTACAAAAGGATACCATTAATAACATGAAAAGAGCTAACATTATGGAGAGATTTTCAAATAAAATATATGAAAAGGTACTTGTATCTGCAGTCAGTGAGCCCATAGCCATCTGTAAATTCTCTTTGGAGAAATGTATATATTAAAATATTTTGCTGGTATTTGTAGCCGGGTAGAAGATCTTATGAAGCTTTAACTGTGTCATTTGTCTTTCAAGTTATTGTGTTGGAAGCTTTCTTTTTCAGTTATGCCAGCTGATGACCATGGCACCATCATAGAGTAAATATTATCCAGCGATAGAAAGGAATGAAGCGCTGAGGTACACTGGAAAATGGATAAATATTGAAGACATTCTGCCAAGTAAAAGAAGGCAACATCCAGGCATGGTGGAGCACACCAACACTCGGGAGATGGGTGTGAGAAGACCACCAGTACAAGAACATCCTCAGCCTTGAGTTTGAGTCTGGCCTCAAGGGCTACATAAGACCCTATACCAGAGAGTGACAGAGAGAGAGAGAGAGAGAGAGAGAGGGGGGGGGGGGGGGAAGAAAGACGGGGGCAGAGAAGGAGAGAAGAAAAAGAATAAAAGAATTCAGGCACAAAAGAACACATATTGCATGAGTCATTCCTGTGAAATGTCTGGGATAGATAAGTCCACAGAGACTAAAAATGGATCTGAAGGTGTTGGAGCTTTGGAGGATGTAGGAGTGGAGAGGGATCACTGTTGACTATGGGTTTCATTTGGAGGTGATGGAAATAATCTAGAGTCAGATAGGAACTATGGTTGTGCAATTCTGGAAATGCACTAAGAATCATTGAAATCACTTCAAAATGGCAACTTAATGGAATAGAAATTATGTATTATTAAAACAAAGCCAAGAATCCTTTTGAGGCAGGTTTCAGTTTCTTTGTTTTGTAGAGAAGGTTTGGAGTGAGGACTTCCTCAGACTATAAAAGCAAGGAGGTAAGAGCTACATTTGAACCCCCCCCCCCCCCCCCCCCCCCCCCGTCCATCTCATTTCACCACAATGACCTCTAAAGCTTTGGAAACGAGGGAGTGAAAAGGAGCCAGACACATCTGGCTTAGATCTGTGGTGACTTAATTCAACCCTCATTTCCTTGTCCTTTACCGCCAGCTTGATCCTGGGTCCCAGGCAGATGGGTGTGTGTGGCAAGACTCATGAGAAGCCTAGCAAAGGCCATAAACCCCATGTCATTGTGACCACCGACCCACACTGTGGCCCCCTGGCTCCTATTGAGAAGGATGTCCCCACAATCGATCGTAATGGCAGAGGCTCAATTCAATTGTTCAGGAATCCCCATCCATCATGAGGACAGCAGAATGACAACCGTGGCCTTGCCAGGACCTCCTCCTTCACATACAGAGGATTAATCCAAGTAGATAGCGCTTTCACTCTTAACAATTCTCCCTCCTGGAGCACCGAAGCTTCTCCCTAAATGGGACCCAATGCATGCTCATATTGTTTATTATACACCGTATTTATTATGGGCCATATGTCATAATTATCTGCTGATCTAGCTTCTTCCAGCCCCTCCTCTGTGGGGTTCTTAGAAGAAGTGTTTGTTCTACTCAGTGTTCAACTCCCATGCTGTGGGAACTTCCCACCTCCCCTGAAGAGAAGTCCTGAGTGTGTACTAGGTATTTTGGAGTGCCCAGCTCCAGATTAAAATATTACAAGAGCGACCATTTCCCTCTCTCCCAACAATCCGATGGGAGGGAGATTGCTGCCATCTCAGTTTTAAAACTAGTAAATGCGAGTGCAGTGACATCTCTTGACATTTCTCTGGAGTGAATTCTTGCTCTGCATCAATACTCACCTCCCTGGCTCAGTCTGGTAAAGCTTTTGCTGTGTACACTTGGCAAGCGGCGATGCCAGGCAGTGTAGTGTTGCCCAGGGCGTGACAAGCAGCACTTGCTGCCATCTCCTCAGAAACTTGCTCCCAGGAATAGGCTACCTGCATTCCCATCTTCCCATTCAGCCTCTCTCTCTGAATTTCTATTGCTGTATAACGTGAAGAGTGAAGTGGCCTGTTTTCCAGTCTGAGTCATCCAGCTGAAATTGTTCTTCCCCTTCTGGTAGAGGTTTGCATGTTTCCTGTCTCTCTGGAATTATTTTACTAAGTAAGGGCAAAGACGCCCACGGTTTGAACAGTTCTTAACAATCTTCTAGATGTACGCTATCACCTTCAGAAGCTAAAGCAAGTCACAAAAAGATACCCTCCATCTCATGCCCCACCCTCCACCCCCTGTACAGAGATAACCCCCATCTCATGCTCCACCCTCCACCCCCTCTACACAGATAACCCCCCCATCTCACACCCCACCCTCCACCCCCTGTACACAGATAACCCCCCCACCTCACGCCCCACCCTCCACCCCCTGTACACATGGGCTAATTGAAGAACACGGGGTATTTTGTGTCCTCCAGTCACATACAAAGCTCCTTCTTCGTTTTAGTTATTCTGAGATCAACTCTCACCAGTTGATCACCACAGGCTGGCTTCAAACTTATCATCCTCCTGCCTCAGCCTCCCAAAGTACAGTTGCATGCTGCCACAGCTTGCACAGTATCCATTTTCAGACACAGCTGTCCGCTGTACAATTTGGGGCTTTAAACTTGAGATCTGCTCAAGTTCCTCATTAGGACAGCCCCGGGGGCATCTCCCACCACTTTCTCCCCATGCCACAGGTCCCACAAAGCCCCACGTCAGCAGGCTTCCCTCTCGCAATTCACACTCAGGGATAGAATTTAAGATACTGGTTCTTCCTGGCACATGTGTGTGAGGAGCTGAGTAAGGAAGTATCTCCATGGCCAGTCTTGGATGACTGCTGAGCCCCGTCGGTGTGAGTGGATCCTCTGGACCTTGCTGTCCTTGACGCTTCCACTTCACCCACTAGACAGCCGGGTTCTCCTACAGTGATGCATTCTGGGACAGGAGTGCCATCTGTGTCAGTTTAGACTTGGGGCGTCTTTGGCTGGCTTTATTTCCTTCTGCAGAAGACCGTCTATGAAATAAGCCATTTTTAGTTAGCCTTTGCAATCACTTGACCCCTGCTCCTCCTCTTCCTCTCGGTGTTCCAGCTTTCTTAACTCCCTGGACCCGATTATCTCAGTGTCCTCAAAACCATCTGACTATCTATCCCAAGCCTGAGCTTAGTCCAAAAAGATGGGAGTGGGAGACGAGTTCTTGTCGTGTTCATGACAGAGCAGCTGGGTCAGCTTGGAGCTGTTGGGAAGTGACTAACTGAAGAGGCCAACAGGAGACACACACACACACACACACACAGAGAGAGAGAGAGAGAGAGAGAGAGAGAGAGAGAGAGAGGGAGAGAGAGGGGGGGGGGGAGAGAGAGAGAGCCCTCTGTGTGGCTATAAAGAAAATCAGCAGGAACCCACAGGCCACACATTCTGTAGTCCTTCAAAGGCCAAAGCATTCCTCCAAATTCCGGCCACTTCCTGGGACCCTTTCTCAAGCTCCTCAACTCTAACCTATAGGCTAGCTGGCTCCCTCTCTCCCACACTCCAAGTCCCTGTATATCCAGGGCTTTCCTTGTTTTCCACAGTCAGAATGGGAACTCCTTTGCACAGCTTCTTCCCTACAGCATATATTTTAATCACACACCCCAGGCACATTTACAACATCTTCCTCCTCCACCCTAATCTGTCTCCAAACACCCAAGTCATTTCTTCTACAGAGAGTTGAGTTTACCAGTTACAGAGTCAGATTTTCTCTGTTCTCCTGAGAAAACTTGAAAGTGTCTCAGACATGGGAAGAAGCTGCATTCTACTGAGACGCTGTGGGGAATAAAGACGAAGGAGAGAGAGAGAGAAGGCAGGCAAGGGCGGATCAGGATTCTAACAGAGAAGGAAAAAAGAGAGGACCCAGAACATCTGCTGTTGGGGCCTACAGGAAGGTGCCAGAAACAGAGACACAGGGTTGGAGACAACAACAAAACCCTAGTGAGCTTGGCCTGTGAGGTCAGCATTGTTCCCACCAGTCATGAGGGGATCAGAACAGGCTCTGCATCTTAGTCCCTTGAGACAGGGTCTCTCATTGACCAGGAAACACATGTGTGTGAGGCAGGAAGTGCATGTGTGTGAGACAGGAAGTGCATGTGTATGAGACCTGGTCTCTCACAGACCAGGAGGCTCATGTGTGGTTAGGCTGGCTGGCTGGCCAGTGCCCTGCCAGGATCCACCCATCTCTGCTTACCAATGCGGGGGCTACTGACACACCTCAAGCTTTTTTATGTAGCTGTTGAAGATTCAAACCCAAGTCCTCATTTTTGCAGAGCAGGCTCTCTTAGCCATCCCCCAGCCCCACGGCTTGGGTTAATCTCTGCAGCACCACGTCCATCTGTGGCACAGAGAGTCTGTTCTGGTGCCGCCTACATGGCTTCCTGGCTGCGTGATCACAGCCCATGTTGTGAGCTTCCATCTCATAACCTACCCAACAGGGACAATAGCTCCTGCCTTGCAGGGTCCTCGAAAAGGCTGGTCACAAATGCTATTAGTCTCAGAGCCCAGCAACACTGGAAACCCAGACAAAAGGCAGCTACTCTGCATATGAACACGCATGTGTCACTTCTATTTAATCATCCTTGCAAATAATAATAAATGCAATATGCCCTATTAATGTTGATCTAAGTTTTTAGCGCTATGATTAGTGGTGTACATTGATACATATACAGTACTGATTATTGTTAAATTACAACCAGACCTGTGAGGCACTGAGTTATAGCATTTATTTATCTTCAGTGTGTCAATATTCCCTGCCCCTGACTAATTTCAGAGTACACACATAACGCCGCTGAGCAGATGCAGGGAGAGAAAGATGACATCGAGAACCATATGAGTAGATTCTGGTCCCTCTAATAGTCTATTCAGGTCTGTTCTGATATCCGCTCGGGTATCAAATCCTGATGCTCCCTAACCATGCGCATACATTTATTGTTCAAAAAAGGAGTAGCTCAGCCTGAAATCTGGTTACACGAACACAAAGACCTGAGTTTGATCCCCATAACCCATGAAAGAAGGAAGGGGTGGTGGTACTCACTTGCGATCCAGCACTGGGAAGGCAGAGGCCAAGTGGATCCCCAGAGTTTGCTGGCAAACCAGGCTAGCTTTCTCTGTGAGTTCCAAGCCAGTGAGACCCCGACTCCCAAAACAGGGTGGATGACTACTGAGGAACATACCAAAGGTTAGCCTCTGACAAACACACACATGCATCAACACCTGAACATGTGTAAACATGTATGCATATGTACATACACACATACAAGAAAAACATTAATTCCAACTAAATTAAGACTAGCCTCTGACCAGGGCTCTTTCCTCTTGCTCATGAGTCTGCATTCTGCCATGCCTTGCTCATCACCTCTGTGCTGGTTATCTTAAAGAAGTGACCGCTTTGAGGCTCATGTGTGTATGCATGTGTATGCATATGCTGTGCCCATCCTCTCCTCCAACCTCCCTCTTCAGTACAGATTATATTTGAAAATCAGCCTTGACTAAACTCTCCTAATAGCTTGTAACATCAATTTAATGACAGATAAAATAAAGGAAAATTACATTCCCTTTCATTTAAATGCTAAGCCCTTTTAATTGTTTTATTTTAAAAACTCATTTCCTCTTGTAATTATCAATATATTTCCATCACCCCAGGAAATAAAAAGGTTTCTTTCAAGGGGCAATTTTAACACCTGTAAATCCCCCAGATGTTTGAATGAGTCCATAAGAGCTAGAGAGGAAAGCATTTGTTTTATGTCTGGCGGATTCTCAGTTTGCTTTTTATTTTTTTTTTAAATCCTTTCATTGTATTTTTGATTAGTGCTGGATAAATAATGTTTGGATTAAAAATCCCTACTGTATGATTGCGCTTAGCATTCATGCTACTAGTTTCCCAGATTCAACATTTAATGAAAATATAACAGTCCCCCATCCACGAATCGACATGATTACATACAGAATTTGAGAAGACCAGGAGGCCACCCTGTTCCAACCTGTGCTTTGTAGGAAGCACACTGAGATAGAGAACAGGGCTGGGATTGGCCCACCTAGAGGGGAGCCTTTGATGCTTCATCTGCCACACTCCCGTCACACATTTTAAGCTCACACACACACCCATATACACAATAGGAGGTGCACTTGATAATTCAGCAGAACATCCATAGAAATTTAATAAATTTAATAATATTCACATATTTATTCATTAGGTTTTGTGTGTATATGTTGATCTATGTGCTCATACATGGGGAGGTGGGAGGGGAGAGAGAGAGAGAGAGAGAGAGAGAGAGAGAGAGAGAGATATCTATCACTGAACCTGGTACTCATTGTTTGGTTAGACTGTCTGGCCATCAAGCCCCAGGGATCCACTTGCCCCCATCTCCACCTCCCCAGCCCTGGGTTTTTAAGAGCATCCTGCCATGCTCTGCTTCTCATGTGGGTGCTGGAAACTGAAACTCAGGCGCTCGTGAATGCATGCATTCTACCCACAGAGCCACCTCCCTGGCCCTACTCATCAAATGTCTGTTGTCCACTTACTGTTTAGACTGGGAGCTGCCATTCTCCCTCATTCCCTTGAGCACCTATGGTAGGGTAGCATGCAGCCTTCTCCAGTGGAAATAAAGCTGGTTAAAGCAAGCATCTGGAGGGGATGGAGACACTGCTCAGCGGGTAGAGTGCTTACTGTGCAGGAAATGAGAACTTAAGTTCACATCCCCAGAACCTGCGTGAAAGCTGGGTAGAGCACTGTGAATTTGTAACCCCAGCATGGGGTGAGGAGGGAGAAACAGGGCAGGCAGATTCCAGGGGCTCACTAGCCAGTCATTCAAGCCGAAAAGTCTGCGCTTTCTTGTTTGTTTAACGCTGTTCTTTACAGAAATTACAAAGGGTTTTCTGAGCCAGAGGGAGGCCACGGCCTGCCGAAGTCCAACTTTGAAAACTGACATTGCTCCACTCCCAAGACTCTTTCCAATAGAAGGACCCACAGGTGCAGGCATTTCCATATGGCTGCCCTCAGAGCTGGCACCCTGTCCCAAAGCCCAGTGTCCTTCCAGATTTGGTGACACAGTCCCGAACAAAGAAAATAACCCAACTGTTCTTCAGCCATTGAATATTCATGGCTCTAAGGTGGCAATTTTGACCACAATGTATTTTTACATCTGATTGATTTGTGTGGATGGGACTGTGGGACTAAGGGAATTTTCATCAAATGTTGCCATGACTCAGGCAGAGCTATTGGTGCTGTGTATTGACGCTGACTAGAAAGCAAGCTAGGAACCATATATGGGATGGTCCTGTTTCCTAGGGGAACATGTCAATAAGGAGACAATGATGCGGTCTGCCATGTCAGCTTGCTCCCTAATGCAGGGTCAAATGTCTCTGATTGTCATTTTTGTCTTCTCAGTGGTGCACAGGACTGGAATGAAATTAAGTGTGAATGGTGAGAAATGTTCTATTCTCTAGTCTAACAAAATACCCTAGAATTTAAATCAAGTTCAAAAACAACCATCATTCATTCTATTGTGTGAATCCTGCAAGTCGAGAATTCAGGCAGGGCTCAGCTGTGTGGTTTGTCCACTCAGTATGAAGTCCCTCGAGCTTCTGCAGTAGTCCTCTGTAGTCTGTGGTTATTTGGTTTCAAGACAGATCCACTCCCATCTAGGACCATGTTAAGATTGTCAAGAAGGCTGGTCTCTGTTGGTTCTACTGGCCAGAGTCCCAACACCTCACCTCTCCTACAGGTATCTCAGGGGAGTTGGACAACGTAAGTAACTGATCTTCCCCAGGACAAGTAATCCTATAGAAGCCATGGCAAGCTTCATGACCTCCTCTGGGCTAACCTCAGAAGTCACATAGTGTCATGTCATTGCATCGTCCTAACTAAGAGCAAGCCACGAAGTTAACTAAGAAGAGATTTTCCTAGTGTGTGTTTGGAGTGATTACCCCTTCTCTCCAACATGTGCCAATCACCATCACCTTCCCCATTACACACACAGAGAGAGAGAAAGAGAAAGAGAGATGGTGTGGACATTCTTTAGAGATATCACTAAAAGATGCAATTATTGCAAGACACAATGATTAGTTTCCCATGGTACAGTGCCCTAAATATCCAATTAGAGCTTTTGGCCAAAGATGGGTTTGTGTCACAACTGAGAGATGCTTTGCCCTGATTTGAACCTGTGTGCTCTGTCAGTCCAGTCCTAGAGCAACTGACTCCTTCCATCCCAGCCAAGGAGGTAAATGGGTAACTTCGACAGGCCCAAAAGGATAGCAACTTGGAGCATCAGTCTGTAAATGGTGCTAGAACAGTACTTGTACCTTAAAAAACATTCCTGGACATGGAATTGTTTTGCAATAAAAAACTGACTACATCACAAGACATCTTAGGTAGTGTGGAATAAATGACCCAGCCAGCTGCCAGAAGAAGGGGTGAGATCCATGCTAACAGAACAAGGAGGGTCACTGAAGTGCCATGTTGGAGGGGCCACCCAGCCAAGTCATAACTTATGCCTTCTCGGTGAATTATGCTTGTCTGGAGCCAAAGTCAAGTCGCTTGTGAGAGTGGAAAACACAGTTTGAGCTGCCCCACCGGGACCTCACCTCAGCCCATCCCTCATGCCAAGCTCAGCCCCTACGGTGAAGAGCAGGAAACGGGTCATTAAAGAGCTCATTTGACTGTCTCATCTTAGGTTCCAGCTCAGGCATCCATCTCAAAAGTGACCTTGGGTCAGATTAGGTAATGGTCTTGATGCCAGACTAGAGCCTTGTGACTCAGGGCAGTTTGGTCTTCTGTAGTCCTTGTTTTCAAAGTTTACTCTGTATTCAGGAAGACTGGGTACCAATCTCAATCACTCTTTTGACTTGTAAAGTAAGAATCATAATAACAATTTTTTCCTTTAAAATAATGTACATGGATCCAATCAACTAAGTATGACACCCTAGAACCATCGGTCAAGACTAGAGAGGAAAGAGCTGGTATCTGGAGTGAGCGGGCCTGTCCCTCTTCAGGCTACCGTAGGGTTAATCAGTGTCACCTTCCCCATTACAAAGCTCTCCCTGTCTACCCAGAGTTTGGCTAATGGTTCCCAAATTAAATAAAACACAAAAGATAATCTAGCATCTCGGAGCACACGGCACTTGCTTGCATTCTCCTGAGTCCATTCTTGCTTTCTTGGCAACAGAGTCATTGTCAAATAAATATTAGTTCTAATGAGAGCAGTGCCAAGACCCAGTTGTGACAAATCTACCAGCCAACCTACTGGTGTTATCCAGAATGATCTTTTAAGAAGAGAGAGAAACAGTGATCGAATGTAAAAACGGGGTCACGATTGGACTTCACTGGGTCATGTGACTTTCTTTAGGATTTAGGGACACTACCTAACTTATAAATGCCTGCTTGGATTTAGAGGTCAAATGACCCAGGACTCTCTCAGAGGACATGGGCTGGATGCGCTGCCGCCCCCGCCTCCGGACACCTGCATTTCCTGTTTGTTCTCCCGTTTGCTGGTGTAAACAGGCCATGATGCGGGGCAAGGTGTTTGTGCACCGGCTTCACAGCTGCCTCATTATTCTGCTAGATCAATATTAATTTTTGCAGGCTTCTTTTCTCAGCATATCAGGCTAGAAGTGGCAACTTGTACACATCCTGGTGTTTGGCAAGGGGATTTATGAGCCTGCTCGAGAGATACAGTCCTGGTTGCAAGGAGTGAAAATCTGGTTGGAGCCCAAGACAGCAAGGACAGGGCGGGGGGGAGACCAAAAGTCAAGTCACTTCTCACGGGCCAAAGCACAGATGCTGGAAAACAAGTACCTGGATCTTCTGCGCCTGCCTACGGTGTTTTCGCAGCCAATTCCCCGCTTGGCCACATGTGCACATTTAATTAATGTTCTGTTCATCACCTCCTGCAAGTCATTAATAAGGATGCACCATAGATACAGTCCCATCTCAGAGCCTGCCAGGAGCACTCCGCTGGCCACCACCTCCTAGCCAGTGCACAGCCGCCCACCGGCTGCTCACGTGGCCCTTCCAGCCAGGTTTCTGAGAGGCAGAGCTCAGAACCTGCTCGGTTGAATTCATCTTTCAAGTGAGATTTCAGGATGCATCCATTTCATTGCCTTCACTCACTAATGTGGTAGAAGGGTTTTTTTTTTTAATTCTATTAAAAAATGCAATTAAATTTGTCTCATGGAATTTGCTCTTTAAAAATCCAGACAGCTGCTTGCTTGTGGTGGCATTATGCTCCTGATTCCCGCACAGTTTTTTCTTCATCTCCATTCCATTACTTTGCTGAGGATTAAAGACAGGCTTAGCAGATGGCAAATGCCAGGATCTCGTCCCACCCCCACCTCCCTTTCGGAAGACTGGAATCATATCGGCCAGAATACACAGCCCAGGTTCCTCCGCGCAGCTTTTGGAAGCAAGGAGCAATTGTCTTCTTCGCCATCAGCTAATGCAGAAAAGCAGACCAAGGGGCAGGAAGGAAGGGAGACGAAGCGTTCTTCCCAGTGGCTGGCCCGTGAGACCCCATCAGGTGTCTATCCTCAGCCTCAGTTTCCTCCTCTCTCCAGAGTCTTTAAACTCCGCCACCATTTCTCAGCCATAGAGCACTCACGAGGCTGCGAAGTGCATGAGGTAACGTCTGTGGTGAGATGGTTCCTGCGTTTCCAAAGAAAGACACCATATAAAAAGCATTCTGATTGCTAACAGTCAGGGACACTCAGCATCGGGCCGGGCTGGCTCCATAAACCAGTTAACTGCCTGCTTCTTGCAAAAACTATTTTTATCAGTTAATTACACATTTTTCTTATTAAATAACAATGTGAAAGCATTTCTTGCTCATTTTCCTGTCATGATTAATTTAATCTGCCTCCTTTTATTAAAAGTCCAGTTTTCTTCCCGTGTCTTAGCCACTCTGGCAGGCTCACAGCACCCTCAGAGCTAGCAAGCTCCTTTGAGTCCCATCAGTTCCCTCTACTTCATTCTCCCCCCCTGCCCGAGCCTCAGAACGGTTTCCCTTTCTTCGGCACCATGGCTGCATCTGGTGGCTAAGGGAGCACCCAGCCCTGGAGACCACCTCACCCTTCTCTTCCTCTCAGGTGTCTCCTTGAACAAGTCAGTGCCAGCCTAGCTCTGAACTGCATCCTGCATGAGAAGAAGACCAAGGCAGCAAGGTAGCAAGGTTGCTGTTGAGTGTCACAACATATGCACGCACGTGTGCGTACACATGCACGTGCACACACGTATACACACATGCACACTCACACGTACACACATGCACGTGCACACACTTACATGACCACACACGCACGTGCACACACGTGTACACATACACATGCACACACACACGCACACACATGCACACACAGACACACACTCACATGCACACACAGACACACACTCACATGCACACACAGACACACACTCACATGCACACACATGCACACACAGACACACACAGACACACACTCACATGCACACACAGACACACACTCACATGCACACACAGACACACACTCACATGCACACACATGCACACGCACACGCACACGCACAGACACACACACACACACATGCATTGTGTGACCAGGATTTAAGGAGAGAAGTAAGCCAAGAAGGGGAAAGCCAGTATTAGTAGAAGTCCCTGCACTACGGGAATCCTTTCTAATGTTATTGTTATGAGCTAGAATTAATTCTGATTAGTAATATTAGCAGTGGCACATGTGTAATCTTTTAATGGAGAAAACAGACCTCTGGTGCCCTGTGGTCATTGCCTAAGCCCACAGAGACAGAAAATAGCTCGGAAAAGAGCTATCACAATTTTTGAGGCAAAATAATTAACCAAAACAATTACAGAAATGGTAGCACAGCAAGTAATTTCATGTGCCTTTTCATTAGTCCTTGTGATGGAGAGGCAACCTGATCCCTAACTCCAGAGGGTCATCTTTGGGCCGCCTTCTCCCCTGGGGGTGGGTGGAGCTGAGCTTCCTGATTCTGTCATCAAGAGCCATGGCCTCCATGCCTGGCCTATGGAAACACAGCAGCTTCCGTCCTGCAGGCCCCACAGGCTTTGTCAGCTGCAGTGTGGTGAACTGCTCTGGAACGGAGCCCAGGAGGCAGGAACCCAAGGTACAGTAGGAAATAGAAACCCTAGTGTATGGCCTGTGATGAGCCAAGTCCTACAATCACTGGAGGTGGGCTTGGGAGGGAACCTGCCTATACCATACCCTAATCTCCACTGCAGACTGCTCTGCAGCCACTCGCAGGCACTAGGATGCTGAGAGATATGTACTCAATTATCTCCATGAATATTCCCATTCCACAGACTCTATACAATAGTAAATCTTTTACACTATTGACTCGTGGGACGATTTATTACCCAGGAGCAGAACGCTGATGAGCCCCTGGTCTCAACAGGGTTGAGCCAGGCAGAACCTAAAGTACCACATTGATAGGGGAAGGCGTCGAGCTTGCTTATTGGTTGCACCTGAAACTGTGTTGTTCCAAACCCGCTTAAATGTGGAGTGTGGTTTTAGAAGTTGCCCAACACGATTCTCCAAGTAGCCGCACACACACACACACCACTAATTTTTTGGAGGTAAAAGAGAAGCCTGCCTGCTCTCCAGGGCACAGCGTGAGGGCAGACTGGAAGTGAGAAGCCCCAGCCTCTACCTCATCAGTCAAGACACGGGGCAAGTCATTTAGAGTACTCCAACTCTTTTTCGTCCTTTGCTAACGGAAAGATAATCTGTGTGGCTGTGCTGACTAAAACAGCCTAAAATGTGTGGATGGGCTCTCTTGTAAACCAGAAGTTCTTGGCATCTTAGAAAAAAAAAACTGAAAAAGAACACCCAAATAACACAGCAAAGATTTTAGTCAAAGATAAAATAAAAATACAGAACAGATCCAAGGGAGCAACTGGCTGCCTGAGCTAGAGTGGTCAACAGCCCATTGTGACGGCCAGGGCTGCCTCTGTGAAGCCATGAGGAGGAGGAGTTATAGTTGTCAGACTGTCGGGTGTGGGGGATTTTCCGTGTTGATTGACAGGCTTAGACTATATTTGGTTCACTCCACATGTCCTTTCCCTTGATACAGCTGGTATTAACCAAATGCACACCCCATCATGCCCAGGCATAAGATGGTAAAGAGAGAATTCCCCCACCCCCCAGAAAACCAACTCATTTTGAGACACAGTTTGCCTTCTTGCACATGGACCAAAAACCAGTCCAGACTAGATCAGACCATTGCCCATAGTTACTGGATATGTTCCAGAATGTGTTTGACCACAAAGCAGGGGTTGCCAATGGGTTGCTAGGGAGGAGGAACCTACTGCCTTGTCTGGAGTTGGGTCTATATGCAGCCAGATAGCTAAGGGCTGTGTTGTTTTTGAGAAAGAGGCATGACTAGCTCACGTCAAGCAGAGGACAGGTTGCTAAGGTTTCCCTACACTTTTCTGCCTCAACAGGATTCCGCTTCCGCTCCACATTGCCATCTTCTGAATGCTGGCATTTCCCCTTACGGCCACAAGATGCTTGTAACAGCTCCAAGTCTCATGGGGTTCTTCACTAGCACCACAGGCAATGAAAAGCAAGTATTCTTGTTTCTTGGTCTAGACATGAGGAAAATTTTCCTCAAAATTCCCCTAGCAGAATTCCCCAGGCATCTGATTCACCAGACCTGGTTGGCATGCCTACTCCTCAAGGAATTCTCGGCTGAAGGAACTGAGATGACCATGCCTGACTGAACCCACCCACATTTTACCCGAGGCCTGGTTTTCTGGGAGGCAAGTGGCCACCCAGAGAGACGCTAACGGAGTCTGTTCTGTGCACACAAGGTAAGGAGTTGTTTACTACTCCAGTTGGTGGCATGGACCTGTGAGAGCAGACCTAAAAATGAGGTGGACTAAAATCTCATGCAATAGCAACTTTATTGAGAGCATCGGACAGTTTATATTCTGAGCGTTAAGACAAGTCGCCTGAGTAAAGCGTACAATCACTAGGACAAGACGTGGTGGCAAAAACATGTTTTTACACAGAGGCATATGAGCAACAACAGCTGAAGTGAACTCACTCTTAGCCGCTACACCTGGGAGGAGCATGCAAGCACACTCCAAGAACAATTCTGTGGTTTGAAGAACTGAGGTCGTAAGATTCATTTTTCCTGGGGTTTTCTCACAAGCTCTCAGGATCCTCACACAACTCCTGGACCATTCCAGACTAGGAGTAAGCACATACTGCATTATGGTGAAGAAGAGCATGCAGGATGGCTTAACCCAATGAAAACAGACATCTTGTTCTCACTCCACACACAGTAGAAGGCAGAGAAGGACTCCATGGTCTTGTTTAGAGTTAATCAGAGCCAGACTGACAAAGGCTCCACCCATGTAAGACCTCAGGAGTCACAGAGGCAGCAGAAAAGAGATGTTGAAGCCTTTCCTGCTGTTACCTATGTTCACATTTTGTCAGCCACACAAGTCGGTAGTCACATCTGAGTGTGCAGGTCCTTTTCCGCAGACCAGGAGGCATTCTCTGATCACAGTGGGCCAACAACACTGTCTCCAATAAAGTCTTGTCTCCTCCCAAGGTTTTTGTGACATTAAAGTGGATAAAATAGTTCTGCGTTTCTCAGACGATCATAAAACATAGATCTATCAATGACTGGACTGGGATAGTTCATCCAGGGGTCGGAAAACACTAATGCCACCCTCCTTAGGGACAGCCACTGAGAAGATCTCAGCATGTTCCATAGCTCACTTGCTCTTTCTCCTCCTTCAAAGCCAGAATTCCCACCACACAAATTTTAGCTTCTCATTGTTGCTTTCAAAACCCTCGTGATGCCCTTGAGAGGAGTCTAGGCCACGGAGGACAGTGGGCAGAAGTGAGAAGTACCACAGAGGATGGGGAGATGCCTCACAGACATCCTCTCTCCCTCCTGTGCCAGAGTGTTAGAGCAATGAGTTGCTATGGTCTTTCTTTTCAGATCTCCTGAGAGAGCAGGGATTCCCGCCCAAGTCCATTCACCTCCCGCCTTGGGCTCTCTTCTTTTAATGGACACTGTCAGCAACTCTGTGTCTACTGGTCTCACTTTTCAGGGGTGTCAGCTCCTTAGAGAAAGGGGGTTACAGTATGGTCAGGGGTGAAGGTACAGAAGGACCCAGAAATCTCAGTGCTTCAGTTCAAAGGGCTCCCCAGGATTAACTGACCGGTTCTAAGTTGGTGGGAAGCCTTTTTCATCTGGTCTCCAGAGACCCAGGTGAGGTATGCCTGTTTTCAATGTCATTCTCAGGGTCCTGTGGACACTGCAAACCCAACTCACTGCAGCAGAAGATGACGAACAACAAGTGAGAGGGACTTTCACTGAGCTCGTCCTAGAACAGACACCACCACTTCTGCCCACACACCACCGGACGGAACTGTCATACGACCACCCCTCGCTGCTAAGGAGGCTGGGAAATGTAATTACATTTGTGTCCAGGAAAAAGAAAGAGCAGATTCTGGTGGACACAGCTAGCGATCTCCCCCACAGCCACCCACGTAACTCCCTATTTTCTTACTTGGCAAAGACTGACGTCATAGGGTATTTCTATACAGCAGTGCGCTCTGCCTGTCAAGAGGAGACAAATCTTTACTGAGGCAGGCTTCACAGAAACCTTGGAGAAATTCATGGAGAAAGATATGACCCTCTGCCCACCTTCCCTGTGGTATGACTCCAATCTACATTCCTGGTCCAGTCTTGCAGTTCTCGACAGATATCCTGAGCTAGAGAGTCCTGCCATAAAAGAAAGTTAAAAGATGCTTTATAGATAAGAAACATCCTTTTCCAAATAGTAGCAAAAAAAAAGGGGGGTTATACTGGATGTGATTTGTTAGCTGTAGGACTTGGGAAGGAGTGCCTCTCTAAACTTCTGTGCATGTTTACACAAAGGTGAAACAGGCTGAGCTCCTGGAACAAGTGTGTCAAGTACCAGAGAGCCATTGGTGAACTTCAGTGACAAGATTCCCTGGGCCCTTACAGACTGAGCTCCAAAAAGAATGCAAATTTCTAGGAATATAAGCTGAATGCACTAAGTAATTTTAATAGAAAACGGGCTGACGTGGAGAGTAGCCATAGGGATATGGAGGGGTGGCCTGGAAGATAAAACTTTAAGGATAGGATATTAGGCATGTGGAAAGTGGAAGAGGGGACAGGCAGTCCAAGCAGAGGGCACAGTAGACAACAGTCATGACAAGAGACAATTCGGCATTGCTAAATAACAGAAAAGTCTCTGATATGACCAGAGACAATGAGGCCAGCAGTGTTGAAAGATGAAACTGGAGATGTATGTTGGGGCTACATTAGGAAGTTGGGTTAGTTATGATAAATATTTGAGTTTGAATGTAGGTAATATGGGACCTGGGGATCAGAACGAGAGAGGGTGTGACTCTATGCTGTAGTCAGCTGCTCGAGTAAACAACGTGAATGCCACATGGGACGGTCTAAGGGCTAGCAGTTCAAGATCAGCCTTCTAAGGGCTCAGAGGGAAAACTCAGCCTCAGACCTCTCTCCCAGATTCTGGTGGTTTCTGGAAGTCTTCAGGAAATGCCCACCTGAGCTAGCATATCATCTCCCTCTAAGCATGACTATTTGCCCACCACTCACTGCAGGGCAGCCTTTTCAAAAAATAAAGGCTGTATTGCAGAGAGGTTCACTCTCTTGCAGTATGATGTCATCATAACCAATTACATCTACGGTGGCTCTATTTCCAAATATGATCACATTCAGAAGATATCAGTATGCATTTAAAAGTGAATAATAAAAGAATTTCTGGATGGAGCAAGGAGGATAATGGGACAATTGATGAAATTAAAAGGTAAGACATTTTTGCAGTGGTACACTGTGGTTTTTCTTGACTATGATAGTTGAGATACACGTGAACCCTCCACACAGATATGACAAGTTCATAGTCTGTGGAACTCTAGATTTCCAAGGAAAGGTCTGTGCTGGTGACAGAACTGCGGAGTCTGGGATACGCCACATATTTAAAGTAACTCGGAACAGATGAGTGCAGACAGCTTGCTCCTTCTCAAGGGTGACCCCTTTCTCATGAGGAGGCATGTTTTACCCATCAACCCCGTGGAGCCCTGGGTGCTTTATCTCAGACCCTCTGCAAGCTCTATGGGGCCTTGGCTTCTATGGCAGAGGGAGACCAACTTCCCAAGCGAATCCCAGTCTTCCAAAGTATTCACCCTCTACAGCCGAGAGAAGCCACACAGCCCAAGGTCCACAGACACCTCAGTCATGTGAGCCTGGGAGCGAGCGCACAGACACACACCTCGTCCCTTCAGCAGAAATGACCTAAACTTTGTGAGGTTTGCATGTCCCTAGAGATGATCTCATTTGCCTGCTTCAAAAGCGCTTTGGTCTGCACAGCCTGTAGCAGCAAATTTACACTTCAAAAAGCAGACAGCTTTTTCCACATCTTATTCACTTAATGGGTGAGAATGTAAAATTAGTTCCGTTGCTGATGAGGACCTTGAGCCAAATGAAAAGTGTTCATTTGTCAGCACCGGCTTCCAGCCTGAGACATGATTATAGAGCTAATCCAATAATGGGTTTTGATGCTGAGCATTTATTTATATACAGTATGTCTTGTTATCTGTTGATAATCAGGACCTACAATTTACTCTTTCTTGTGCGTGGAGTGTGAAATAGCAACATCTTCCAGACATATTGCATTTAAGTACCAACATGCAAACATATACAGAAAGCGCCATCATCAGCAAAATATTGTATTTGCTTTCTTTAAAAAAAGAAAAGAGAACCAACGCTTGGATTCAGGCGCTTACATTTTTAAATATAGGTGGTATACTTCCCTTGATGTCTTTCTTAAGACTACCTAAGGACTAAAAGAGAAAAAAAAAATTTCCTTAATCATCTTGACCCACCTTAACCAAGTGATTTCTTCTTGTTTTCTAGAAAATTCTATCTGGGCTCAACTTCTTCTACCAGCAGATAGAATTCTACATTCAGATACAAACCCAAGAAGGCACCTGGGGATGTCTTCATGACAGCACCCGATTGGCTACCTGGATCCCGCAGACACTCTGCTTGCTGCTAAAATTCATATTAACACCACATGAACAGGGGACCTGTGATAATTATCTCAGGCAAAGCCTCCGTCTTCTTCATGTGTAACTTAAAGTTAAATACAAAGCTGCCGCATCTCTATCAGCTCTTACGGAGATGATAGATGATCTAATGATGCTCGATTAGATGATGTTTTGTACCCCGTGGGTGAGACTGAATGTCTGTCACTAAAATATGGAGACACTCTTGGTGTCCCCATGAAATCCAACATTTGCAAGCATTTTTGTGGGTAAAATACGTTGTCAAATATTTGCCATGAAGCCTATAAGAAAGGAAAGGCATGTCTGCGTTAAGAATTCTGCACATTGCACGTGTACCCGAAAAATCTGTGAACACCCTACCACACATGGGAAAGTTAACACGTGTGCTTCTATATACAATCACCTCTTGGACACATGTAGAAACATCCAGAACTAATGTTTCTACATTTGGGCTGGTCTTCTCAGCCTCCAGCCCAAATGAGGCTGAGAAGACCAGCCACTATGCTATCCAACAAAGAATGGGGCAAGCGCACATCATTAAACTAAAATTTATTTCATGAAATTTCAGTGTCGACAAAACACCTTGGTTTCCCTGATTACACCAGTTTGCTAAAGAAATCCCACAGCGAATAGCCAAGCTCACAGTTTTGTGGGTACGGGGTTTGTAGGTGTGAGGGCGCCCCATTGGAGGACTGTTGGAAGAAGAACAAGGGCAAACTCCATGCAAATCTGTGTTATGGCCACGCGTGACCACTGAAGTCCGAGACTGTCACCCTTCCCCATATGCAGCGGCCGCTTTCCCTCGCCTGGATGATTCATTAGGCTTCCGTTCTGGTCGAGATGAAATGAATCTAGCATCCATTACTTTCTTACTTTCGTCGCAGAAACAAATCTTCCTTGAACCAGCCAGTGTAATCTTCAGAGTTTTCGTTATATAAAACACCTCAAGAAAAATGCACTTCGGTAAGATTTACACTTTATTACTCTAATGATTCTACAAACACTTCCACAATGTGATGAAAGACAGCGCGGCCCCGGACTGATTGAGAGCTAATAAAAATCAGGACTGGAAACTGAAAAGAGCGTCCTTATCATCTTTCTTTCATTTAGAGCTGATTACTAGGGGATTATAATGCAATCACAGCTATGTGTGAGAGGTAGCTATGGGAACCAGTTTTAACTGTTTATCTAGCCAAAGATCTTAATTTAAGTTTGAACACTCTGATTCATTTATATGTAAGACACCAAGGAGACAAAATGCAGGAGAAACAGATGCACACTTGTTCTTCCCATTTAACTTCATAAGCTACCAGCCAATTTGTCTTTCAGGGACAAAATTAATTTCTGATGACAATGTGAACAAGTAATAAACTCCAAGTCCCTGTCCTGGGAAACTTGTTAACGCCATGTAATGTTCTGGAGTTATTTAGGGAGGGGGGAAAACAAGGTTTGCTCCTGGAGTTAGGGGACATCCATTACAGGCTTGTCTTTGTCCCAACCCTGCAGAGGCTTGTGGCACCTTTTCTAGAGGCTAATTAAGGGAACATTCAGCAGAAACATGTGGCTGACCATTTCTTTCCTACCGGGTATTTTTAAACAACTCCTCATTTTCCTTCAGACACTCCCATGATTCAGATTTGACCCCAGCTCAAGACTCCAGCTCAGTCACTGCCTCCCAGCCTTGGCCTAAGGACAAAGAAGTCACAATTTGAGCTTCCTGGATCTCACATTGTTACAGGACTCAGTACACATGTGTGCACTCCACCTCCAGGTTTTGGACCTTCACAGAGAAACTCAAGATACATGCAAGAAATCTTGGTGGGTGGTGGGATTAAGCGGGCCTCTGGCAACACAAGGACATCACACAGACAGCCACAGTTGGGAGATCGGACTGGCCTCTCCCTCCAAAGAAGCCCACGATGCTGTCCGGTTCTTGTTAGAGATAAACACACAGCTAGGACTCTAAAGCTAGCATTTATTGCCCACTATTATACAGAGAGTAAGTTACACAGCGTACATGCATAATTCCTTAATTAGGACAAAACCCTATGAGGAAGTCACTTTGCAGCCTTCTTATAGGCGAGGATACTGAGTCACCTAAAACCTTAAAGTGGCATGTGGCCAAGTGGACCCTTGAATGCCATTCGTCAGATTCTAAAACAAATCATGTTAAGCATGCAGCAAGGTAAAACTCGGCTGTTATTATTTCTCATGTCACTTTGTTCGGGTGCCTCTCTTGATCCATAGGTTCTGGGCTCGCCCCGCCCCCCTGCCTTCACAGCTTGTGTTTCTCTGCTCTCGAGGACCTCCCCGAGGCATAATGGCGGTCCATTAGCGTGTTTTTTCAAACCTCGCTCTCTCCCATGCTCTGACAGTTTTCATATGCTCCACATGAAGGATCCTTTTCCAGAAATACTTTTGAAGAAAGTCTAAAGTAAGCTGAAAAGTATTACATTTTTCATCTCAACGGGGAAATGGATTTAAGAAAAGGAGCGAAGAGCCTGCAGGTCTTTCAGATTTTTAAAAAAGAATTCAACACCGCTGTACTGGCTCTGGGAACACATCTATCACAGAAACTGAGAGCGCATCCGCATTTACACACAGAAAAGGTTCCCTTCGTCCTTGATCAGGATAATGACTTAGGGTTCTGTTGAGCCTTTCATCCACGGGGCGCCCCGGCCCCTGCAGACAAGGCCCAGGGAGGAGCTCTCTACGCCATCACAGCCCTGTCCCTACCCTGGGGAGAGGGGAAATGGTTCCCGAAGAGGGTGAATATTGAAAAGGACCCTGTAATTCTATTTGCAGAGTCAAGAGGTGCCTAAAACAATACCCCTGTGCCTGGCACTTAGGAATTACAGATGCTATCCACAGGACACCAAGAGGCAACATGGGAATAACGGAGGAAGTGCTTACAGGGTCTGCAGCCAGCCATGCCCTATGGACCTTAAGAGGTCCACTAACTGCTCTCTGTGCTTCTTAAACCAACCTTGGCTACCTGGGAACCATTAAGACCATTTTCTCTGCTTCTTTTGCCATGAGGTGTGAAGGTGGCTGCACCAGGGAGGAAAGAAAGCAGGAGCTGGGCGTTTAGGTGGAATGGGACCTTGCATAGTGCTGGGTCACTGGCTGGCGCTCCATGGGCCCTGGAAGCCTGTGAAAGTCAGCCTCGCCACCACACAAGCGCGGATGTGGAGCGACCCACTAGTTGGAGATCTCCCTGAGCGAGTCATGACTCTACCCTAAGCCTGCTGTGACAACCTGGGCTGGCTGGGAGGCACTTTAGGGTCTGGTGCCCAGAGCTTTCTCTCTTTACTTGTCTGCCTACTCATCTGCCACCGTTAACTTGCATGTCACTTGTCATTTTCTTAGTCAGCCTTCTTTGAATTTTTCGAAACTGGGCTAAATACCACCAACAATCAGCCAACCAGAGAGAGAGAGAGACTCCACTGCACCCCCCCCACCCACCCACACACACACATCTTGCCACACTAAGGCACTGACCGTCTACATGTCAACTGATGTGTTAAATGCATCCCATAAACACGTCTCATCACCCAAGCACTGCGTTCCCCAGTCTACAACTGAGGAATTGATGATCTTCAAGATGGAAGCACTACAGTTAGCCCCAGAGTTGCAATTTGTGGTCATGCATGCCTATAATCCCAGCCCTTGGAGGAGGCAGCAAGACGATCAGAAGTTCACTTAGGTACCTAGTGAATTTGAGGCTAGTCTGGGCCAGATGAGACCTTGTCTCAAAAAAGAGTGGAAGGAAGGAAGAAAGAAAGACTTCCTGAGCCCCACCCCTGGGTCACACTTTCCCTACCAACCAGCATTTTGGGGCTGGGTTTATGTCATACCCATTTTGATATTCCGAATACTAGCACCGGTAACTCAGACATTTAGGGGCAGTTGACACACACCGGCTGAGTAATATCTTTGAAGGACGTCTATGGGAGCCAAGTGACCAACATCATCTAACTACAGTAACAACACACTGTCTTCATTAGCCTTGCAAGCCCAGATGATGACTCTGATTTCCTAGATAACAACAGAATGTTTTCAGAGAGAGAGAGAGAGAGAGAGAAGCATTTAAACAGGGTCTTGGGTGTCATGCTGACGAATCAAACAGAAAAAAAAAAAGTGTTGTCTTCCTGAATTCAGGTGTTCTTTTCACTGAATTCAGTCAAACCAGCTCTGCATATTGACACGGGAGGTGTAACCTGCAGCGATTCAATTGTTATGCATCGCTGCATAATCACTTCTGTCATCCATCCTTGTCCTTCTGCACCAAGGCTGCTGCAGCAGCAGCTGTATTTCCCCAGAGAACGGGTGTGCACAAGGACTGTGCTGGCAGAGTGGCCTCCGCGGGGTAACAGGCCCATTCTGTCTGACAGACCGAGAGGCTCAATCTTGCTCTTTTGGTTTGGTTTCTCTTCTTTCCCTTTCTTTCTTTGTTTTTGTTTGATTTTATTACTCCTCACGTTGAAGAACTCAAGCCCATATAAATAAATGTCATTGCCCCTGCTACTGCCCCAGCCCAACCTTCATCAAGTGCCCTGGCCCCCTGACTTCACGCCCCAACTGAATCATCCCTTAATGTTATTTATTATGTGTCTTACCCCTCCTCATCTTCAAGTTCAATACTACCTCTGAGATAAAGTCTCCACCCATTAGACACTCAAACCTTCCTCTAAGCTGGCTCGAACTACCAATCCAAGCTTGCTTTCCATTACCCTCCAATTCAACTCCCTGAAACATCTAGCTGGGGTCCTCAGTGGTCCCCCAAAGAACTGTGCCCTGCCCTGGATTCCAAAATGTACGCACTCTGATATCCTGACTGGAACTCCCGGTGGTCCAGACCCTCTTTGCGCGCACCTTCCTCTGTTGGATTAGTTCCACTCAACTGCTGTGATACTGGTTAAGCTCTCTGGACTGCACATAATGCAAACCAAATAGAGTTAAAGGAAACCCATAATGATTGACTTGTGAGCATCGGCAATGCTCACAGCAGGACTGACAGCAAACACATTCCTCTAGGTCTCTCCTTCTCTTTCTTTCTCTGTATCTATCACCTCTCATTCCATGGGAACTTTATCATCTGTTATGCAAGAATTGTATTATTATTTGTCTTAATTCCTGTGTCTTTTGTCAACACTTTAACCAAAAATGGTAACTCCTCTACAAATACCAATGAGATCATTAACTGACCATCACTCTGCCTGATCTAGACTCTGGTTAGTCTCTCTTCAGCCTTCACAGCTTGGAATCATAAACACATGCTTACACATCACCCTTGAGGAAAATGTGTATTCTTCCCTGCAGGCCAGGGTGGCTTGCTAGGAGGCAGAACAAAGGACCCAAAAAGGCATCCAGAGAAAATTCTTCTACTTAAAAGACTTGAGAATCTCTGATTCAATCTGGGTGTGAACTGAGAAGACAGCGAACTAAAGAGCGAGCAGAGTTTTCATTCCGCTCTCTCCTGAGCACCCATTCCTTCCTAGATTGAAGGGTTTGGGGTTTACTTAGGGACAGACAGGAGAGAACAGAAAGGGTGGCAGCCTCCTAAGGGGGTCTTTCTCCGCGTAACGGAGCTATTACGTCAAGGTTGGGCACAGGAGAGCAGATACATCTGTCTTCAGATACAAACTCAAAGGCCTAGAGCAGGAAGCTCTGGTTTACAGCGATGTTCAGAAAGCAGATCGCTGCATCGCTTTCTTCCTAAGAATCTGAATAAAGAATAGCCAAGGTAAGTTCTGAAATATGAGACCAGGGCTGGGGGTGTAACTCAGAGGAAGGGTTCACGACTATCACGTATGCATTCCCAGGACCCCACAACTAGACAGACAAGCAGAAAAAAAATAAGGCAATGAAAATTGTTCAAAACCAGTGGAGTACAACTTAAGTGGACGTGCAATGGAGGCGTTACTGTGGAGCAGAAAGCACAGGAGACCCTCCTGCAGCAGAATCCTGGCCAAGTTCCAAGCTCAGAGTCAACAAACGCAAAGCTAGGGGTAGGAGGAGGTGGCAGGGAGGGGAGTGAGAAACCATGAGAGCAATTAATTAAAGGAACTGCCTTCGGAGCAGCTGAACCAATGAAGCTCCCGCCCCCACTCTCCCACCCATGCCTGCAGATCACCTAACAGTTTGCCTTCTGGTGAAAGCTTGAGAATTTCTCCCTGGAGAGAGGAGAGATCTGCCTAGAGGGGGTCTTGTATCAGAAGGAGGCACTCAAACTGAAGCAGACAGGGGACAGGGACAATACAACTGCCCTTGGAGAAAAGTGTGAGTGCTGCTTCTCTTGGAGCCAGGGACCAGGCTTAGTTTGTAGACTTCTTGCCTAGCATGGACAAAATCCCAGGTTCGATTCCCAGGAACACAAGTTTAGCAGGATGCCATGGTCCCAGCACTCAGGAGGTGCGGGCAGAAGGAGCCGGAATTCAAGGTCATTCTTGACTACAGAGCTACACTGAAACCACCCTAAGCGAGGTGAAGTCCTTTCTCTAAAGAAAATGTAAATAAATGATAAATAATTTAAATTAAAGATAAATAAAAGCTGTGCAGCCTTGAGTAGGGTGCCCAGCCATTTTAGGTTACCCCAAGAGTCCCAGTTTATATTATAATCTCCCAACCCTTGTTAATGGTTTTCATTTCTCGAGATAATTATAATTTCAATATCACATCATGCATTCACTCACCTATGCGTAAAACGGAAGCATGCCACTGTTTCTAACCATGGGACAGGTGGTGTTTGTGGAGTTATCATCCTGCACTAGCCTGATGTAATTTAGTGAGCACACGGCCCAAATGGCACAAGAGATACAGAGGCAGATATGGATTTCGACATCGTTTGCTACACGAGATGTTCTGGAACCCGGAAGTGATATTTCAAAAGACTGTCACTAAAACGAAAACCAGTTTTCTAATTTCTCTTAAAGGCTCAAGAATGCTTAAGGATATATATATTTGGGGACACATTCAAAGAATTATTAAATATTCTGTGAAATTACAAAAAAAAAAAGAAAAGTGAGTAATTTACCTCAGAGAGAAAAGAGATGAGTCAGAAAGTACAAGATAATTTTGCTTAAATTTCAATTAGTTTCAGTAAAGATTCATGAGGACAATTATCCAATAACCAAAAACAAAATGCTGTTTTTCTTATGGTTCTCAGAGAACAAGAAACTCATTCTTGGAAACAGAAAAGCATAATATTTAAATTTAAAAACTCGATGGAAAAATCTGAATAACTGAATGTATTGTAAACAAAACAAAGAGATCATAAAAACAAAACTTGGAAACCTATCAAATCATAGCCTAAGAAGATAACAAATAAGAGAGTCAAGACTTGTGTCTACATCCATCCACTGACAAAGAAGCCTGGGGAATATGGTATAAGACAAGCTAGCAAATGTGAGAACTGAAATCACGTGAGGTCAAAAGCTGGCTGGTGGGAACTTTAGAACCATTAGGTGGAGACCAACAAGAAAAGAAATAAGCACAGACAGGATAGGAAGGACATCCTCTGACCTGAAGGAAGGGCATGGGTCTTACAAGACCTACTAGCCGACAAAAGAGCATGAAGGAAGAAAGAAAAGAAAAGAAGAGCCGTTTCATGGCATGGTCTGATTAAGTTTCAAAGACCTGAGGATCAAAAGGAAACACAGCTATCAGGAGGCAGAAAATGAGCTATCCATAAAATAATAATGATGGATTGAAAGAATTTTCATCAATATTTGATATTTCAAAAGTAAACAGAACAGTCTTAAAATGTTTCTTGTTGCTGGGCAGTAGTGGTGCATGTCTTTAATTCCAGCACTTGGGAGGCAGAGGCAGGTGGATCTCTGTGAGTTCGAGGCCAGCCTGGTCTACAAGAGCTAGTTCCAGGATAGGCTCCAAAACTATAGAGAAACCCTGTCTCGAAAAACAAAAAACAACAACAACAAAAAGTTTCCTGTTTTCTTGTTGTTTTTGTTACCTTTCTCATTTGTTTTTGAGACAAGGTCTCCCTACACAGCCTAGGCTAACCTCACCCTGAGACTCTCCTGAGATGCTCCTGCCTCTGCCTGCAAACTGCCAGGGTAATAGGCATGTGCCACCAAAGCCAGCAATGCCTGCAAACTTAGAATTCCTTATAAATCTGTGTCTCACTGGAAGGGTAAAGAGGTGATACCTCTTCCTTGCGCACCCCAAGGATCTTAATGGACACCCTGACAAGAGATACAAATACGCTTAATGAAGTCTCATATAATATAGGAGTCTTCAGACACAAACATATGAAGATCTGGGGAGACCAGATTTTAATAAAAGAGGTTTAAAGAGATGTAAAGAGACATGGTTGTGCCAAGGGGACCTGACCTAGTAATCTTGAGTTTAGTTAGAGCCTGGCAAGGCCTGTTGAGAATCTGTTTGACCCATCTCTGGAGATCACAAGCAGAGAGAGAGGGAGAGGGAGAGAGAGAGAGAGAGAGAGAGAGAGAGAGAGAGAGAGAAAGAGAGAAGAGAGCAGGACAGGACAAGGCTCTTGTGTCTCTGTGCATGCTCACATATAAGTTCACACACATGCAAAATAAATGTATTTGCAGAGATGCAGAGACTAGGAGATCTGCTGCTGTAAATTACACATGAAAAATAATAATTCAAAGAAATAGTTTGGAGAGGAAACAGAGGCACCAGAGATAGACTAGGAATGAATATGATTGGCTCATAAGTGATGCATGCTACTTAAAGGCATTATTAAAACAATTCTTTAACCTTCTTGCTCAGAAGAATCCTCATGTGAGGAGAAAAGGCTGGCCAGCCAAACTCAGTTTCTTAGTCTTAGGTCCAAACACACACTCCTTGATGGTTGTCTTAGGTAGGGTTACTATTGCTATAATGAAACACCATGACCAAAGCAACTTGGCGAGGAAAGGGTTTATTTGGTATGGTGGTTTGAATAGCGATGGGCCTCCATAGACCCCTATGTTGAAAGCTTGACCCATAGGGAGTGGCATTATTAGGAGGTATGGCTTTGCTGGAATAGGTGAGGCCTTGTTTGAGGCCTTGTTTGAAGTATATCACTTCATATATGTTCATATATGTTCTCATATATGTTCAAGCTATATCCAGTGTTGTATAAATTCACTTCTTTTTGCCTACAGATCAAGATGTAGAACTCTCAGCTCCTTCTCCAGCACCACGTCTGCCTACACACCGCCATGTACTGCCATGATGATAATGGACTAAACCCCAGAAACTGCAAGCCCCAATTAAATAGTTTCTTCTATAAGAGCTACTGTGGCCGGGTAGTGGTGGTGTGCACCTTTAATCCCAGCACTTGGGAGGCAAAGACAGGTGGGTTTCTGTGAGTTCAAGGTCAGTCTGGGCCACAGAGTGAGTTTTAGGAAGGCCAGGGCTGTTACACAAAGAAACACTGTCTTCAAAAACAAAAACAAACAAACAAAAAAGGAATTACTGTGGTTATTGTGTCTCTTCATAATAACAGAAACCCTGAGATATTTGACTTATACCTACATATCACTGTTCATCGCCTGAAAGAAAACCAGGACAGGAACTCAAACAGAGCAGGAACCCGGAGACAGAAGCTGATGCAGAAGCCACGGAGGGAGGAGTCCTGCTTACTGACTTGTTCCTGATAGTTTGCTCAGCCTGCTTTTAGAATCCAAAACCACCTGCCCAGGGATGGTTCCAACCACGGTGGGCTGGGCCCTCCTCCATCAATCAAGAAATTGCGCTATAGACTTCCTTACAGCCCAATCATATGGAGGCATTTTCTCAATTGAGTCTTCCTCTTCTCCAACGACCATGTTCAATTCATGAACCCACATGGTAGTTCACAAATGTCTGTAACTCCAGTTCCAAGGGATCCAACACCCTCATATTGATATAAATGCAAGCAAAACACCAATGCACATATAATAAATAAATACATAAATAAATGAATAAATACTTTTTAAAAGTTCAAAGTCTCTTTAAAATACCCAAACTTTCTTTTAAAAAAAACCAAAGTCTCCATAAATCTCTGAAATTTCTTGAAAAGTGTAAAAGTCTCTCTACTGTGGACTCCTGTAAAATAAAATAAATTACATACTTTCTTATTTCAAAAGGAAAGAACCAAGGCACAATCAAAATTGGAACAAAGCAAAATCAAACTCCAAACATGTAGTAACTCAGGGTTGATTTTCCTGGGATCCACACAGTCTTCTGGGCTCCTCCAGGGTGTGGGTCACTCTGGCTCCACCCTCTGCAGCACACACAGCTTGTCTTCCAGGCTCCAGCCAGCTTCACTCTCCTGCTGCTGCAGTTCTAGGTGGTCCTCCCATAGTCCCGGAATCTCTGCCGTGCTGGGCTCTCCTGTGCACCTGAGATGTACTTTCACCAGTAGCCTCCTAGGCTCTCTTCGGGGACTCCAGCCCTTCCCACAGTGCCAGGCCTCAGCTGCTCTCCACAACCCCTTCATGACTTCAAAACCAGTGCCACCTGGGTGACTCTTACAATGCCAAGATCAGACACAAGTGTGAAGAACGACCTTGGCCGTCTCTGGAGCACAGCTTCCATGTGCTGACTCTGGAGAAGCACTTCCTAGAAGATTTTGCCTCAATGATCCTGGTCGCTTCTTAATCATCACTGGTTTTTTGGTTCCAGCATCAATTGTCCCAGCAAAGCAACAGTTTTATTTTAGTGGTTCTTGTTGATCACTCCCACATCAGGTTCTGATCTCTTATTAATCACAGTCTATTCTTCGGAGGCAGAGGAGCAGGCACCCACAGGTTCTGCACACAAATGGCCTGGGAGAGTCTTTGTGTCCCTCTGAATGTCACCAGCCAGGCCTCCACTGCCTGCATTGCTCTCAGGGATCTCATCACCCAACCTCCTACAGAGCAGCCCTACAGGGCTCTCAACACCCAATGCCCTTTCTAACCCAGAGTCCCAGAGTCCTTCCGCAATCCTCCCCAAAACAACACTGTCAGGCCTGTCACAGCAGCACCCCACTGTCCTGGTACCAACTGTCGAGTTAGCAATACTATTGCTGTGATGAAACACCACAGCCAAAGCAACTCGGGGAGGAAAGAGTTTATTTGGCTTACGCTTCCATATCACTGTTAATCATTGAAGGAAGTCAGAATAGAAACTCAAACGGGGCAGGAACCCAAAAGCAGAAGCCATTGAGAGGAGCTGCTTACTGGCTTGCTCCCCATGGCCTGCTCAGTCTGCTTTCTTATAGAACCTAGGACCACCTGCCCAGGAGTGGTCCACCTGAAATGGGCTGGGCCCTCCCCCATCAAGCACCGAGAAATTGCCCTACAGGCTTGCCTACAACCTGATCTTCTAGAGGCATTTTCTCAATAGAGCCTCCCTCCTCTTCAGAGATTCTCGCTTTTGACATAAGTTGACATACACTAGCCAGCACAATGGTGAGGTAGTTGCTATTTGCATAAGCATAGGACTACTTTTTAAATTTCAAAGAACTAAGTACATAGAACATAAAATTACCAAAAAAAGTAAATATAAACTTTCACAGCATAAAAATTATGTAATTAATCAAATTTGGAAGATAAGAAGAGATACACAAAAGTATAAGTGGATTGACTTTTCATAGGTGAAAATAAATGCAAGTCTAATTTCAGTAAGTCGCTAAGACATTTGAATGTATATGCATTAAAATTATAAGTATGTTGTGCTATTTCTTATTATTGTGACAAAATACCAAGATTAACAAATTAAAATGAAAGACTGCTTGGGCTTACAGCTTCAGATAGGTTACTCCACAGAGGATAAGCTCTGTTGTTTTGGGACCTATATAGGCACATCCTCCTGGTAGGAAGCTTCTGGCTGAACAAAACTGCTCACTTCATGATGACCAGGAAGTTAAAATAAAAATGAAGGAGCCAAGGTCCTGATATCCTCCTCAGGGAACACCCTCAAAGCCTAACTGATGGAGGAAGGTCATTGGCTAATAAAGGCACTGCCCTGGCCCATTTTATTGGTTAGAGGATAGGTGGGAGGAGTAAACAGAACAAAATGCTGGGAGGAAGAGGAAGTGAGCTCAGAGACTCCACAGCTCGCTGGGGAGCAGACGCCAGAGAGAGACGCCATGCCCCGCTCCCGGGATGAAGCTCTGACCCAGGATGGACTAGGCTAGAATCTCCCTGGTAAGTGCACCTTGGGGTGCTACACACAGATGATTATAAATGGGCTAAATTAATATGTGAAAATTAGCCTAGAAGAGGTTAGATCGAAATGGGGCAAGCGGTGTTTAAAATAATACAGTGTCCGTGTAATTATTTCGGGGCATAAGCTAGCGGGCAGGCGGCTGGGGTGTTGGGGACGCAGCCCCGCCGCCGCCCTTATTACTTCACCTAACTTGCTTCCCAAAGTTCCACCACCTTTCAATGGCACCATCCTCTAGAGATCAAGCCTCAACACTGGAGCCTTTGGGAGACATCTAAGAGCTGCACTGTAATATATATTCCATGGAACAACAATGCAGGACTCATAAAACTTAAGAATGAGGTGATATACATGCACAACAGAATTTTATTCAGCTGTAAAGAGAAATGAAATTATGAAATTTACATGTAAATGATGAACTGGAAAATACAGTAATGGGCGGAGTAACTCAGGCCCAGAAAGACAAACACTCCCTGTTCTCTCTCACATACAGATCCTAGCTTCAAACTGGTAGATTTTGCCTTTAAGATGGAATGCTTACAGAGGCCCAGAAGAGGCAACGGGGCAGTGGGAGGTGCTGGTTCTTGAAGCAAGGAAGGATAGTGGAATGTGGATGATAGCGGAAGCAGAGGGGAAATACTGGAGCTGGAAGGGTTTCAGTGTGGATTGGGGTGGGATGATGGGGGTGAGAGGGTACAGTGGAGGGATAATCCAAACAAAAGGGGTGTAAAAATAGGAACTCCATTTTGTAAGACAGCTAAAAATATGTTAGGGTCAGTGAGATACCTCAGTAGGTAAGGGTATTTGCCACCGAGCCTGGCCATCTGAATTCAGTGCCCAGAACTGCTACAATAAGATAGCTCATTTCATAAATTGTCCTCTGAGCTTTGTATTCAGGTGCATGCCGTAGGACACACACTCATAAAGTAAATGCAAGGACTAAATATTTTTAAAAATAATTTTAGGTTTACCTTCTTATTTAGCTTCTCTAGGATCACGAATTATATGCTCAATGTCCTTTATTTATGGCTAGAAACCAAATATGAGTGAGTACATCCCATGCTCCTCTTTTTGGGTCTGGCTTACCTCACTCAGGATAGTGTTTTCTATTTCCGTCCATTTGCATGCAAAATTAAAGAAGTCATTGTTTTTTACTGCTGAGTAGTACTCTAATATGTATATATTCCATACTTTCTTCATCCATTCTTCCATTGAAGGGCATCTAGGTTATTTCCAGGTTCTGGCTATTACAAACAATGCTGCTATGAACATAGTTGAGCATATACTTTTGTTGTATGATAGGGCATCTCTTGGGTATATTCCCAAGAGTGGTATTGCTGGGAAATAGTTTGGAAGAAAATCTCCTGTGTGGCTGCACAATAAGGTTCCTAGAAGAAATATTAGTAACAAAAAAATCCCAGTATCAGTAATATCTCCTTATCGGCAATTGATCAGTGATGGTTTGAAAGAAATGCCCCCGAAAGAGAGTGGCACTATTAGGAGGTGTGGCCTTATTGGAGTAGGTGTGGTCTTATTGGAGGAAGTGTGTCACTGTGGAGGCAGACTTTGAGGTCTCATATATGCTCAAGATACCTCCAGTGTTAGAGAATCACTTCCTGTTGCCTACAAGATACAGGAGTCCCAGCTGCTTCTCCAGAACCATATCTGCCTGCGCCCTGCCATGTCCCACCTTATAGATAATGGACTGAACCTCTGAACTGTAAGCAAATCACGCCAATTAAAGGTTTTTCTTTATAAAAGTTGCTGTGATCATGGTATTTCTTCACAGCAACAGAAACCCTAAGACAGTCTCAGCAAGCCTCAAAACATGACAAGTTCTTGTCATTCTTCTTTGACGTCCGCTGGAACTAGATGATAAGATTCTGTTGCTGAAGTGCAATATATTCATGCTGATACATGTCCTCTCTCCTGCCTTGCTATTGGCCATTCAGTTATTTACTAAACCAATCAGGTGTTTTAGACTGGCTAAGTAACACAGCTTCACAGAGTCAAACAAATGCAATCATTAAACAGATGTCCCATAGCATAAACAAGTTACAACACATCTTAAAACAGTACTCCATAATAGCTGGTCATGAAACCAGCCTAATCTGGCAGCATGTCTCCAAAAGGAGACTGACCAGACTTTGCAACCATCTTTAATCTACCCTATTGCCCAAGGTCCCACAGAGTCACAGACCTGAAACTTCGGACAGGTTTTGGTGCTCCTGTGGATCTGTGAAGTGGGAGCAGGAGGTGAGGCTCAGGGCTCCATAGAGTCCTGGTTGAGGAGAAGGGACATATCTTTGTCCATGGAAGGAAAAAGATAACAGACAGCTGAGAGGAGAGATGAGGGACACAAGTCCCCAGAAAGGCACATAGATGAATAAGTGTGGTTCATCTGGGCCATGGCTTCTGAGCAGACTCAGATTCCGAAGATCAGAGCCCATAGAACACTGAACACGCATTTAAAGGAAATGGGAATATCCAGTTTCCATCTCCACGCAGGCGCCACCAATGGCAAGTGGTGGAGGAAGATCACAAGTGTGGCTAACTTTATCATGTGGACTCCAAAACGCTGAGCCTACCCTACAGTTACATCCCTTTCCTTCCTCTCCTGGGAAGCTTCAACTCATTTGTTCATTCAGTCACTCAGACAACAGATTTTCATTGAGCCTCTGCTATGGGTTGAGCTCTGCTCTTACTGGGGACACAGCAGTGAGAAAAACAAAATTTTTACCTTTGGGGGGCTTGCCTTTTTAAATTTATTTTTCTATCTTTCTTTCTAGTGAGCAGATAGAAGATTTAAGTAAATAAAGGACAATTAGCAGCTTTTCCTGTGATGCTTAGAGTGGAGTGAACGTGACCTGAGATGGGTGCAGCTTTATTTAGAACAGCAAAGAATGTGTCCTAGAAGAGGGGACATCGGAACAAAGGCTAAAGAAGGTGACAAACGCTGTCTGTCTATAAGAGAGGGTGTTAGCGGGAGGACTTTGAAGGCTGGCAAGTAAAGCCTGGAGTTCGAATTACCCACAATGCTCAGTACAGGGAGCCAGGTTAGACACCCTCCCTTTTATTCATGACCAATATTTAATGAACTCCAGGACTACTCCCTGGCATTATTCTCAGTCCTAAACAGACATAGACATCCAGGTCGCTGTTCTCAAGGAGTCTACTATCTAAAAGACCAAGGAAAATAAATACCTGGACCTGGTTAACAAGCATTATTATGGCTATAAGAGTGTCTCGGAAAGCAAGCTGCTCAGCTCAGCTCAGCTGCAAAAGGCTGTTCTCCAGCCATCTGTTGATGGATCAGAGACACAAGGATCGTGTTTGGGACTTGATATAGAATCTTCCCATATCCTCAAATATTATAGAACTATAATTTTTATTAAATGCAAATTTTATTATTGCATCCTAAAGCAAAAGTGCAGGGCAAACTGCGGAATATAATCACCATGTAACTATCGCTTTGAATTAGTACTGCAGATACTTCTAACTGCTTAATTATTTATTTTTAAAATATATTCCAATATTTTAATTATGTTCAGTTAAGTGTACTTGAATATTTGCAGCACTCTGCATTATTTATATTAGAGAAAAAGCAGCCTAAATCAACTTGCCCTGGCATTTCATAATTTGTGGTTGCATATCTCTAAAATAGATTTATATGTAGCTATCAAATGGTTATTTGGAATATGCTATGATTTTAAATTTTTATCTAAATTTTATTTTAATGCCCTACAAAATAAAATTTATTGGTTTCTTTATACTAGTATGTGTCTTATCTGATTATTCTTATTCAATATTTGCAGAATGCTAACTAGAGCTGTACTCTCTTCAATTAAATACAAATGTGTAAGGGCCATCACACACTTTAGCCTCCACCCCACTTACGCATCCCTGCTCCAGTCCTGGGGATAGTCAAGATTTGACAGCATCTAATTCTCTGGCAGCCCCAAGGAACAGAGAAAGGGAAACTGTCAGCATGGAACCCTACTACAAGCAGGAAGAAAGGGGAGATCAGAAACCCCAAGAGAATTCACTGTCCTGGACAGAACACAAATTGCCATGTTACATGAAGCGAGGGACTGGGTAGAAGGCGACACAGATGTAGGCTCCATCACAACTGGCCTGAAAAATAAGACAGGCTGCTCTGGTGTTTGGTATCTGTCCAATGTCCTTCCCAATTTTTAAATTCATTTAAGAGTCATTTCAATCTAAAGGATAAAAATATTAAAGTTGCAGTATTTCAATAACCCTCTTTATGTCGTGCAAATCTAATAGACAGACGTCCTGGAAAGAGATTACCGCTTGAATACTTAATCCCAATTTGGATGTTTTTTAAACAAGGCAAACCTGGCCTTAAATGCAATGCGCACAATTTAGCTAAGTATAAAACATTAATGCACAAACATGACTACAAATACAGCCAGAGAACCAGGCAGGAAGAAGCCACCCAAATCCACCTCCGCACATTACTCTTCCAAATCAAAGGCTGGGTGGGTAATGAACCTGTCTGCTTCCAGGATGGAGGGGCAGGTGAATAGCGACACATCGCTCCACTGGGGAGTGGGGGACTAAGAATTCGCCAGTTCAGAGATCCCGGCCAGGCTAGCAGTTGTATTCCAAGGTGGTTTGCTTTCCCAGCATTTCCTGCTTCCCTGGACTCTCTTTGAAAAGAGATCGGCATAGTCTCTGTGCTCAGGGATGGGGTGTCCCAGACCTGCACACAGTAGGGTACAATCTCGAACTCTGAAGTCAGGTTTCCTGGATCAAATCTCTCCTCCCAAACACTTGTTACCTGGGCTGCCTTGGAGAGATCTCTAAATCCCTCTGCCCCTCACTCAGTTTCCTTGTATGCTCACATGGATTCACAAGGCAGTCACTGTGAGTAACAGTTGATGGGTGAGAGAGAGAGAGAGAGAGAGAGAGAGAGAGAGAGAGAGACCTTACTCAGTGATATAGCCACTGGCAAGGTGGGAGGAAGGTGCTCCTGGCCGTGGGAGGAAGTGGAAGTTTGGGAAGAATAGAGATCAACAGGAATAGGGGAGTAATCAGGGAGACAGGAAGTGCATATAATCAAAATACATTATGCACACATATGAAAATATCATAATAAAACCTGCTATAACTGTTTTTAAAATAAAAATAAGCATAAGTAAAATAGATGCCTTATTCGTTTCATCCTTTGCCCATTCTCAGTCCCTTGTCATTCATCCCCCTTGCTCCCCACCTCCACCCGCCCTGTCACTAGCTGCTCAAAATCAGTGGGTTCTAGGTCCAGTCATTGGATGACTGAAGGAGCAGGGATGTCACTGCCAAGAGCACCTCCTACTATGACTAAGACACTGCACCCTTGGGAGACAGCCCTCAGGGCAGGCAGGCCCTTAGCTGCTCCTGGCACCAGCTTCACACATATTTAGTGAATAAAATGCAGGGGGGAAAAAGATGGGAGAAAAAAGAAAGGAGGAAGGACAAAGCACAAAGCAGGGACTTGCTTTCCTGCCTGCAAGGAGCCTAGTGGCTGCAGTCACCAGGCTGTGGCAAAGGCTGGCACTTAGCACAGCGCTTACCTTCCAACCAAGGCCCATTTGTATTTTGCACTAAACATGGCAATGAAATTATGAATCTCACATTTTAAAATGTCTTGTGATAGGAACTGCACAATAATAAACACTTCTTTTCCGTAAGTGGAAGTAAAATCCACACAAGAACTAGAAATGCCAGTTATAAAACCCTTGAGGGTTTTGTTTCTCTCTCTCTGGAAACTATAATAATTTCATCAAAAATTGGCCTTATTAAAATATCACAGTTTTGTCTTGACAAAAACACAACGTGTTCCTCTCAACTCCATGCTCATACAGCTCCAGGTGGCAGTCAAGTCTGAAGCTCAAAGTCCTGTCTGGATTTGTCCCCCTGTCCCTCCAGGAAGGAGACGACACTCACCTCCCAATGAGAAGACAGGCCATCAGCACCTCCCTTAGACTCATTTCCTCAGTTATGAAATTGTGTTATTTTTACATAACCTGGGTCATATAAAGATTAGGAAAATGTGGGATATATTAGTGAAGTAGTTATATATTAAGTACTCAAAATGTTATTGTCAAAATCACACCATAATTCATATTTTTCCTACATAGAGGGGTGATTTCTGACAAACAAAAATCTAACTTTCTCCATCTCTTCTGCCTCATCCATAAGACAAGATGCGTTGGAAGACTCTCGCTAATCTAAGGTAAAAACAGTACATATGTGATATTATGTACACATTAAACAACATATGTTAGCTCTGCATTACATGTGTTATATGTGCATTTATGTGTATGTACATAACTCTTTTGAATATATAACATATAGACTCTATATATTGTGTGTATATGTTACATGGTTCTCCCTGAGTCTACTACTCAACTCAGAAGACACAAACCAAAGAGAGAGTCCCATCTCAGTTCAGCTTAATGAGCCAATGAGTTATTGAAGTTACTCCAGAAGCATGGTGATTCAAAGGCAGCCGCATCACCCGGAAGTACCCTGGGCAACTTATGGGTGACTGAGCCAAGAGTCTTAACATGGCAAGGATGGCTAAGACAAACACCAACACCACTGAAGTTTCCTGGGTGGCTGCATTGCTGCAGAGTCCCAAGTCCCAGTCCATTGTTTACCCCTTAGGTGGTTTCAGAGAAAGGAGGAACCTAATGAGTCTCCCCTTCTCCTCAGCCCTTCAGTGATGGAATGTCAATAGGCCCAGTCTCAGGGGGATCTCAGGCAGGTGGTCACAGCTACTTTGACTCAAGACTGCAATGAATACGTCCAATGGGAAGTACACACACACACACACACACACACACACACACACACACACAGGAGGGGGAGGGTAGGAAGGGAAAGGCAAAAAAGGAGGATATTTGAGACAGTCTTACTAAGTAGCTCAGACTGACCTTGGACTCACAGCCCTCCCCTCTGCTAGGATTACAGGTGCGTGCCACCATGCTTAAGAGCTAGCATTTTATATAAATCAGTTATTGTTTATCTTCTCGTGTTCATTCTTCACTACTTTTTGGAAGAAGTATTCCTTCCCTTTTAAAGGATAGGCAAGGAAACTAAAACTAGGCAGTGAAATGATTAGAAACAAGCTATCAAATGGTAGAAAAGGCGGGGCTCAAAGCCTGGCTTTCTGGCTCAGAAAAACACATTATGCTCAGTGCCCAGTACCTGCCCACCATCCCTCCCCATTCCCAGTGCACCATCACTGACCAGCTCCTGACTCAGGTGTCCCCCATCCGTTTATCCAACAAATACTCGCTGAGTTCCAGGCTCTCAACTAGATACAGAAACCACAACGGTAACCTAAAACCACTTAGTCCTCTCTTCCTAGAGTTTGCAGTCCAGTGGGAGAGGCAGACATTAATCAGATAATTCTAGAAATAAGTGTTGATCACTAAAGTGATGGTGATCAGATGTATATAGGATTTGAATGCGAATACCAACATCCACTGAAAAAAATCTAAAATAACCGACATTTAAGATACATAAAGCCACAGTCATTGTCTGGCAAGCTACAGGGAAGCTGACTTCCTAGGGGCTACATTTAAATAGGTAGTCCCAGCTAACTTTATTCATGGCCCTTCTACCTGTAAGCCAGCATTCTCACTAGCTGGGATACTGTCCAACACAACTCCAAGGCCTTTCCGATTGGTGCCACATTCCTCTGAAATCCCATCTGTCGCTGCTTTTGTGCCCTTGGTCCGTAACCTCCAGAGACCAGAAACTGAGTGAAATAGCCACCTTTTAAGCACGGTCTACTTTGTGGTGGTCCTTAGAGGAACAGATTTGGAAAGAAAATGAAAATATAATTTGTTGATACCGGCACATCTTTCCTTTGTAAATGTATGGAAATTCAGGGGGTCCATCTAGCATTGTTTTTCATTCTGTCACAGCCAATGTCTCCCAGGGTCCAACCAGACTGAGGCTTTACTCTGAGTCGTTAACTGCAAGCAGAATGGGGAAACCCTGGGAAACCAGACACGCAGCTGTCATACTTCATATAAAATATCTGAGCAATATAGGTCTTATCTGAAAAATGACTTCATACTTTTCAAGAAAAAAAATATTAGGAGGTAATTATCAAGGACTTAAGGGCTCACACAAAGGACCACATTAAAGTCATAAAGCCCCCCCACAACCCTATGGAAGTTAATTTTAAAGGAATACCCTTTAATAAAAGATGTGATTGAAGCGTCACTGTTTATTATGTTAGATTTAACCACTGAAAGTCATCTCCAGTCTGGCATTCAAATTGTTCTCCAATCTTGTCATCATGGGGCCCACATTCGGGAGGGTCTATGCTAGCTTCATTATCTGGAAACTTCTGTCGTTCTTCATGGACACATTCATTCTTCCTGGATAGATTAATCCACAGCTGACACTTGACCCTAGATGGGCCAACCACATTCTCTCCTCCGACATGTGTGGGATTATGTGTGCCTGTACACATATGAATTCTTGAGAGGGGAAGCAGGGAGGTGGCGAATATTAAGAATAAAGAGGTAGATGGCAGATGAATGCATAGGAGCACGGATAAATCTCAATGGCATTTGATCACTTTTCAGGGGTTTTGGGGTTTTTTGTTTGTTTTGTTTTCATTTGTTTGGGCTTCAGTTTTTCGAGACAGGGTTTCTCTGTAGCTTTGGAGCCTGTCCTGGTACTCACTCTGTAGCTCAGGCTGGCCTCAAACTCATAGAGATCCACCTGCCTCTGCCTCCCTAGTGTTGAGATTAAAGGCGTGTGCCACCACTGCTCAACCCTTTTTTCAGTTTTATGTTCTATTCTTGTCCTAGATCCTGGCTACATTCCTACCGTGTACCTCATGGGACATCCTGGAACCCTTACGAATTCTCTCCCCTTTGCATAACCAAGTTTGTCTCCGTGGCTTGCTACCAAGGAGTAATACCCAAAACACTCTTTCAAAGAACAAAATCCAATGCAGCCTAGGGTAGAACCCCATCCATTCAACATCCCAACAAGCATTTCTGGGAGGCAGACACCGAAGACACTGATTTGAGTTAGTCACCATATGACATCAAACACCTCATGTTTAGCTTCTGAGAGAGAACTACAATTTCAAAAGTGCACAAGGCAGGTAGACATACCTCGCGTAAAGACAACGTGAAGATTGCAGTAAGGATGATGAGAGGATGTGAGGAACGGTCCTCCTCCGAGCTAAGCAACCACCATCTTGGGGAGTTCAGCTGCACCTTCTTGCAAAACAATCCTCCCAGCCGGGCTTTTTAACTGTCTATACCCACTCATGGAGGGAAGGGGAGGCGCATGAGTTGAAATTACCGGCTCGAGAGGTTCTCCACAGGATAAGGAAGCAGCCGGGTGTGCTTGGACAACTATATAAAGTTCTGTGCTGAAGCACCTGGCTACTGAGGACAGAAAGTGTAACAGGAGAGGAGTAAAGATGGGCAGTGTGGCATTAGCATAATCAATATTGGGCTTTGGGCTCTCAACTCAATGGGGAAAAAGCAGCAAGGCTTTGATGTTCCCCCCTGAGCTCCGTCATTCCATATGTGTGCAGATGCGGTCTTCACCCCTTCTTTCAGGAGGCAAAATCATGAGTGTTGCTTCTGAAGTCATGTGAGGACTTATGATTCAAGAATTAAAACCAATGGACATCGTGCATTCTCAGTAATTGTCCCAGCAAGATTTGAGAGACAGCATGCCCTCCAACACTAACCCTGAAGTTCTGGAGTCTAGGAGTCAAGAAAATCGGATTTCTCCAGAGTTAACAAAATCATATCAGGGCACATCTTAGCAGAAGTACCTTTGGAGACCTTTATTTCTGTTGTTGTTACACCTGTGTTACGATATGAATGGGAAAGGAAGACCATGGAATTATTCTGGAAAGAGGATTAAACATGTTGAAGAGAACCCCTAGTGGCGTGGGCTAAAACCAGAGAGGAAGTTGGAAGAACAATCTGCAGATTAGAGCAATGTAGCCAGGCATGAAAGCAAAGCACAGGATGCAGCAATCTTGGAAAGAAACGTAATCAGCCAATGCAAAGTACAAGGATGAGAATTAGCTTTCCACTCCAGGTACAGTGGAAGAGTGTTGCCGGGCAGGGTGGGGTCCCCCTCTGAGCTGCCCTCGAACAGTAATTCATCATTGTTTATTCTGAATTCAATCATGCTATCCTACAGACACAGGTGATTCAAGCTAGCGCTTCATCTGGAGAATTCAATGAAGTTCCGCCACACAAAGATGTAATAAAGTCAGGAGAAACCACTGGGCCCCTCCACAGGCTGGGGTGAGGAGTCCTAATCCAGAGGGTCTGGTGGGCCAGCATTGGGGCCTGCCATCTTTTTTATGTTGACCCTTGATTACCAAACAGCTCTAGCTGTTGAAGGGCTTATTAACATTTTCTTAATAGAACCATGCAAGAAAAGCGAGGACACCTCTGGACCTGCTTCACAAGGCCCTTGGCTGACCCCAGTCCTAGAAAGGCTCTGTGGTAGGGACACTAAACATGATTCCCCACACCTCCCAGTCAAGGCGGCTTTCTTAAGGACTCAAAGCTCCTTCTTAAACTTTAGTGTGCCTACAAATCACTTGGGGTCCTTGTTAAAATGCAGAGTGGGGCCGGGCGGTGGTGGCGCACGCCTTTAATCCCAGCACTCGGGAGGCAGAGGCAGGCGGATCTCTGTGAGTTCGAGACCAGCCTGGTCTACAAGAGCTAGTTCCAGGACAGGCTCCAAAACCACAGAGAAACCCTGTCTCGAAAAAACCAAAAAAAAAAAAAAAAATGCAGAGTGGGGGACAAGTCCATGGGCATATGTGGGCACGTGTGTAGGCCAGAGGTCAGTATCAATGTCTTTCTCTGCTGCTTTCCACTTTGCCTGTTACGACAGAGTCTCTCATTGGACCTGGAACACAGCAATTCGTCTACACTGGCTAGCCAATAAACCCCAGGGATCCAGGGATCCCCCATCTCCGCCTCTCCCCAACCCCACTACAGAGATCACACTTGCCACCACAGTCAGCTTTTGGGTGGGAACTAGGAATCCAAACGCATTATCTTTATGTTTGTACAACACATACTTCACCCACTTGGCTGTCTCACTACTGCCCAAGACTTAGGCATCTCGACCTAGTACCCCCTGTGACTCTGAGAACTATAGGTCATACTCCACACAGCAAGGCCATGGGACGGTCTCCACAATCAGCCATCAGTTAAGAGACTCAAATTACACCTGGTTAGGACAGGTTAGCCCAAAGCCAGAGTGGCTGTCCCAATGTAGAAAGTTCTGCCAAGCATTCACGTCACCTGCTACCACAGCATCCCCAAAATGGAGATTTTTTTTTCTCAACGAACCAGCTGGAGGTTGAGATAATCACAAGCGTCAGACCTGGGCTTCACTGCCAGAGCAGATAATCACACCAAAAAGGGGAAGAGAGCCCGAAGGCATTCAAACCTCCGGGGGAATATGACTCGCGATTTATTATCGTGTGAAAAGCATAAATGGTAGGAGCATTGTGATTTTTTTCCAGGATATAGAAAAATTGATAGCATCAGAGCTGAGCTATCTCCTGCCAGATTCTTCTCCTACTGCAGTCTCCATCCTCTCCAGACCCAGAGGGCCCTCCTCAGCCTCGTCTATCAAGCGGGTCACACATGGTTACTCAAGTTAGATAGAAAGATTGCAAAAGAAGCGTGCCAGGGCAACGAGCCCTCTGCACCACAAGAATGCCGTTTAGTGCAACGGACAATTATGATCCCAGGGGAAATGCCATGCCTGCTGTCCCTCTGTTCCTGCCTGAAAAGAGAGAGGTCACAGGGATGGTGGCAGATAGGCAGATTCCAGGGGAGTGACGGGAACTCCGAGGCCATGGTCCTCAGCCCTCACACTCATCATCCCCATTCCATTTGCTCCCTGGAGAGCCCTCCTTACCAAGGGCTGCATAGTGTCTATCATTATCAGGCCTTCGCTGTCTTCAGGCAATCGCTTAGATATTTTTTTTTCTTTCCTTCTTTCTTTTTACCTTATTACCAATCTGCCTTTCTGAGCAGAGGTCACAAAATGGGCAGGCGATGTCTCATCTTCGTTATAATCCACTGTTTGAAACATTTCAATTAAGCTTCAGATCAGGCCCCAGAACTGAGGCCGTTTTAACGAGGGGAAGTAATGACCTTCTGTTGCAGGTGGCGTCTGGCGCACCGTCAGTTTAATTCTTCTTGATCCTTCTGCACCCTTTGATAGCCGGGATCAAGGGTTCTCTTTCTGCGCTCGCAGCGCATTGGAGGACTTCTAGGGACTGTGCGGACATGGTTTTCATCCCTGCAGCCTCTGGGAAGCTGGTGGGCACCTGCAAGTTCTCCACGCTTGGTTCAATTTACCAAAGATTAAAAGACGGCTGAAAAGACGGGGCCCACGAGCTAAACTGTGAGTGTCTGCATGTGTTCCCAAGGCAAGGAGGCATCTGGAGGATTCTGAAGAGACAGTGGGGTGACCCCTTTGATGCTTGCTCCTCAGGAGGAAGCAGAGGGCAGGAGAACACTTGGCAGGTTTAATGGGGTGCAAGGGGGATCACCTATGTATGCGTCTGCAAGCAAGACTTCTCCAGGTGGCACAGGCTTCATATTAGAGGGTCCTGGCTGTGGTGGAATTTTGTTTCCTTAACCAAAACAGGGATGTTTTAAGGAAAGGAAGGACTGTAATGTTTCTCATCTCTGATAAAGGACAAAAGGGACAGAAAATACCATTTTATTTTTTATTCTCCTTGTCCTTCAACAACCCTTGAAGCCTACGGTACCCTCGGCTCATTCCTGGCCTGCCACTGAGAGAGCAGCCATGACAAATGTTCTCTGCCTCCTGAAGTTTATCGTCAACACTGAGGGATTAATACCAAAAAAAAAGAAAAAGAAAAGAAAAAAAGATAATTACAGAAATGAATGTTTAAAGCAAACACCAAGAGAGCTGAGAAGAAAAGTGGGCTCCTGTGTGAGGGAGGAGTGGGAGAAATGAACAGCCTGTTTGGAACATGTTTGGGGACACATTCCTGGTAAAGGAAGGGCTGGCAGCCAGAACCATAGAAGTGAAGTTGGGCTAGGCAGAAGATTCCAGCAGGCATTTGTGGGAGCAGACGTCAGCTACCAAGAGCTGAATAAAGTGTCAACATATATGCACACTTAAGTGACCGCATACGTTTGGGTCCCCACAGTGGAAAAGCATAGAGCCAACAGTCCAGGGCTAGAGTCTGTTTTGGGTCAGCATTGTCACTGTGTTATGGCTAAGTTCTTTGGCTTCTGTGCAGGGTGGGAGACTGATGAGCATCCCCACCCTGTGGGGCTAATCTGAGGATTAAATGAATTAGCCAGTGCTAAGGGCTCATAGCTGCACAAGGGCCTGCTACCTCATGATGGTCAAATTCACTCTCTCTGCTTCTGGTGGGAGCACGAGAGTTCGCTTCTTTCCAAGATGCACCTCCTGATTCTCCTCCCCAGAAGCAGACAGCCTTTCCTTGGCCAGGAGGGCATGTCCTTCCAGAGGCCCTTCATGTCTTCCAGCAAGTTCCCACCTTCCGCACTGAGGTCTGTCCTCCTGCCCGGACACTAGGAATGGATCATTTCAATTCAAGCAATGGGTCCTGGTGTCTTTTCAATTCTTACACTGTGTCTTTCTTGCAAGCAGACGGTTTATCAGGAAGGGTATCAGCAAATACTCTGTGCTTTACTGCCGTTAGATGGCACTGGCACTGAATTGAAAACGCCTTAAAAATAGCCATCAATCATTTGATGTACGTAGGCAGTGATCTATATTGATATGGCTCCGGCTACTATCTGAAATGGTTGTCTTTCATTTTACCCTTTATATGAGGGTTATTACAGTGCACACCACTTACAACAGACATGGTTATTACAGACAATTGGTTAGAGTGGACAAAAACTGATTTCCCAAACCAAACATATTAAACCCAATACATTTTTCATAGGTTACAACCGACAGAAACCTTGGTTTCAGCTGACATTTTCCAGGGCTTTTAATGGCGTTACTGTAGGACTCCAACGAGAGAAAGGAGGGGTGGCGGGTGTCCAAACGAGGCCAAGGAACACCAAAGGTTTTATTTTCAACAAAATAATTATCCAAGGAAAGGAAACTACGTGGAGTTAATCCCCAGAGTGCCCTTGGCTCAGGTGACAAGGTGTCTGATCTCAGTATCTCTGCCTACCTCCACTAAGCCAGGGGCCTCGTGTGGGGCAGCCTTCATAGTCTGAGGACACAAGAGACAGCCTAGCCTATCAGTTAGGCCAGAAGTCATGGTTCCTCAGCTATGCGGGTCACTAAATCTCAGAACGCTTCTCTGTTCTTCATACGCCCAGACAGGCAGCTCTCTCTTCACCATGCTTTAAGAGGCTTTAAATGGAGGCTGGGGGATGGACTAAATGACCTTTGGGATCTGGGCCTTTGTTTCCGCTTCTCTCACAGGAAATACATGGAAACTGCCATCCATTTGCTTAACGCCCCAGCCTATCTCATACTGCCCAGTCAGCTCTCTTCCCAGCCTCTGCTGGTTCCTACAGGCCTGGCTCAGCGTCTCCTAGCTACTTATCCTTGTATAATGTGTCTCTTTGCCTTCTGCCCATGGCTCAGGACTAGTCTCTCCTTCTGTTCCCACTACCACCGTCGAGTGGGCACAGGAGAGAGCTGGGCCCAGCAGTCATTCCTAGCTAAAATTAACAAGACGAAGCCCTGTGGACACTCAGAACACGGACAGAACTTTGGAGATAACCAGGTATGTACTTAAATCTTTCCTCGACTCCCTCGACAATGAGTCTTACTTTATCAAGCCTTCTGTGAACAACAGCAAGTCATGTAGGCATCCTCCCAGGTGCCTTAGAGGAAAATATATGGAGGGTTCTAGAAGAGAGTTGACTCACGTGCGATGGTGCCCTCCTCTCCCCTCCAGAAGCATGGCATTGGGTTAGCACCCTTGCCTCTTTATCTCTGCTCATTGCACACTCACCAAGAGCTCCCTGGAAATGGAAGAAATGTCGCTCATCTCAGAATTTCTGGTGCCAGCATAACAGTAGGTGCCTACTGGAGGTGTGTTGAATAAATCTATCGTTAATTTTCTCCCCACATAGGCTCCGTGTCTCAAACAGCACGGAGAGGGTATATAACCTTAGCTTCTTGTCCTGTGGCTGTGATAAAATTCTCTGGCTAAAGTCAGTTCTAAAGGGGCTTATTCTGGCTCACAGTCAATTGCAGTGGGGAAGTTGAGGCAGCAGTACTTGAAGTAGCAGATTACATCTTACACACAATCAAAAAGCAGAGAGTGAGCCGGGCAGAGGTGGCGCACACTTTTAATCCCAGCACTGGGGAGATAGAAGCAAGTGGATCTCTGAGTTCGAGGCCAGCATGGTCTACAGATCAAGTTCCAGGACAGCCAGGGCTACACAGAAAAACCATGTCTCAAAAAAAAAAAAAAAAAAAAAAAAAAAAAAAAAAAAAAGAAGAAGAAGAAGAAGAAGAAGAAGAAGAGAAGGAGAATGCTGAACACACACAAAGCAAACCTTCCCTTTCTCCACTAATGCAGTCTGTAACTCCAATCATGGGATAGTAGTTCTATATAAGGGCTCTCTCCATGCTGTGTCTCAGTAAGAAGCAAAACGCTGCCTTTCTGCTCTGATGTTCTGTTCTCCGGCTATCATGGAGATACCTCCTGCTCCTAGAGAGACTTGCTGTTAACTAGTACGAGCTCGGCCTTCCCCAGTTCCTGACTGCCCAGGTCCTTCTGGTCAAAAGTGAGGACATGCCGGACTGGAGAGATGGGGCAACGGTTAAGGGCACTAGTTGCCTTCCAGAGGACCCGAGTTCAATTCCCAACACCCACATAGAGATTCGCAGCCATCTGACTCTAGCTCCCTGGGAATTCAGCCTCCTCTCCTGCCCTCCCTGGGCACTACACACAAACGGTATGTGGACATACATAAAGGCAAAATACACACACACACACACACACACACAAAAAAAAAAAAAAGATAATAAGTTTTTCAAAACAAGGACAGGGCCTCTGGAAAAGCTAGAGTAGGGACCAGGGCCTGCACTTCTGCTGCCGTGTGCCTCAGAGATGTCCTGTTCTGATGTGGGAGTCCCCGCTGTATGCTGTGAATACCACTGGTTAATAAAGAAGCTGCTTTGGGCTTACTGCAGCACAGAAGAGCGCAAGGCAGGAGAGAGTAGGCGGAGTCAAGGAGGAGACAGATGCCGGACTCCAGAGGGAACCTTACCCGGAGGCCACAACCAGGTGGCAATACACAGGTTAATAGAAATGGGTGAATTTAAGATGTAAGAGCTACCTAGGAATACGCTACAGTCACTGGCCAAGCAGTGTTGTAATTAATATAGTTTCAATGTGATTATTTCAAGTCTGGGTGGCCGGGAAATGAACAAGCAGTCTCCACCAACACTATTCTTCCTCCCAAACCTGTGGGATCCAGTGACAGAATGCATGGGAAAATGCTGAGGAAATCGTGGGTGTCTCTCCCAAGATTTGAAGACATCACTCACCCTTCTTATGTTTCCTACTGGCAGGTTTCACGGTCCAGTTGATTCTGAGACAAAATGACTCATGAAAATCATCTAATGAGATGGGAAAGTGACCAGGGCGTGACAGTCTCTCATCCCCTGGACTGGACACATCTTCCTCGGCTCACTGCCTAGAACCCTCCACTGAAATGCTACAAACAGTGCTGCTCCTCGCTGGAGAGGCCCAGAGACTCCAGCACACCGGGCACCTGTAGCCCTTCTACACAAGAGATTTCCCAAGGTGATTTGCCTGCATTTCATCCTCACTGACTGCCTCTGTTTCATTTTGTGTTGCTGTGATGAAAATTCCTGACAGGCCACAGGAGAGAGAGGGTTTATCTGGTTCAGGGTTTCCGAGGGGTTCCAGTCCAGCGGCAGGGAAGGCAGGTGTGGCAGGAGCCACTCATTCCATGGACAGTGGGCTACACAGAGAGACCCTGTCATGAAAAAAAACAGAAACGAAGGAGAAGAAGGAACAGGGAGGCAACTGGGGAACAGCACCACAGACTGTCTTCCAGCCTTCATATGCAATTGTGTGCACAACAAACACACACACAACACATGTGCACACACATAAATAGATCTCAGTGTTCTTCATCACAGTAGGGTGACTGCAGTTTACAACAGTTTATAACAAAATTTTATAAAGAACCAGGTAAGAACCCAAAGCCTCCCAGAACAAAGGGGAGGGAAATGTTTACAGGGAAGGAACTGCTTACAGCGCACTGATTTGATGGATACGCACTGTATATGTCTATCAGCTTCTTACTGTGATAGTGCTCTGTGAACATGTGAAATTATACGTCAAGTAAAACTTTATTTTAAAAATGAAGGGCTCCTAAGAGTCAACTTTGGGTCCTAACTCCAGTTTTGCCCCTCACTTGGTTGGATATACGGGACAGGTTATATATTTCTCTGTAAGATGGGAATAACAGTGGTGATAGTTATAGTGACGTTTTATTTATGTTTTAATAAATAAAGCCTGCCTGAAGATCAGAGAGTAAAACTAAAGCACTAGAGGCCAGGCAATGCTGTCGTGCACCTTTAATACCAGGATTTGGGGACAGAGGCAAATGGATTTCTGTGAGTTCAAGGCCACCCTGGGCTACACAACAACAATGCACAAAAACATATCCAGGGAGTGGTGCTTCACATCTTTAATCCCAGTATTAGGAAGTCACATGTCTTTAATCCCAACACTAAAGGGGAATATAAAACAGGAGGAGAAAGAGGCTCAGGGCTCAGTCTGCAGTCGCCCAGCCTTGTGAGAGGTAAGACTTTTCTAGCGGCTCAGCTGCCTTGCTTTTCTGATCTTCAACTTGAACCCCAGTATCTGTCTCTGGGTTTTTATTATTCATGCTACATGTAGTGTCTTCATAGAGTTATTATGACAACCAAGAGACTCCATGCATGTGAAGTGCTCAGAATAGAGACTCAGCCCCACTCAGCGCTGCATAAGGTGGGCGGTTGTCAAGCTTCGTGTTTGGAGCGAAATAATTGTTCCTTTCTCATCCAGTCCTGGTGAAAAATGCAGGAGAGGTTTGTGAGCTGCTGAGCACCATTCTTGACAACAAATGTAAATGCAGCACCCTGTCTCCAATGCCCTTTCCCCACCTCAGCATGGGCCCCATTTTCCCATTTCATGAGCCCTTTCCCAAGGAACCCGGATAAAGCAACCTTTCCCTCTGCTGGCTTCGCAAAGGCCTTATGTTGTCAGTGGCTCACCCATGGGTCATGTGATCCTCAGTCATTAGAGCATCATCATCTGTGTGCATGCCATCACTCCCATGAGCTAGAAACTCAGAGGGCAAGGCCTGAGCTACAATCATGCTGCCCCTGTCCATCTGCCATAAGCCCTCCATCAGTATGTGTGGACTTTAAAATTTCTAATTTATTTTGCATGTGTGTATGTGCTTGTGTTCATGTGTACATGCACACTTGCTTGTCTCTATGTTCACTCCATGTGTGCAGGTAGCAAAGAGCTGAGAAGAGGGCATTGGATATCCTGGAAACACAGGGGCAGGTGGCTGTGGGTGCTGGGAACAAGGCCTGGGTCTCTAGGAAAGCAGGGAGTGCTCCCCACTGCTTTCATTTTCAGTTTGCTTTGGTTGTGAGCACGGTGCGGGGAGAGAGGTGCCAGAACTCCTGATTTGGCCCTCAAATCTTTTCCTAGTCTGGCCTTAAGTCTTCCTTGACCATATTGTGGGCAGCAGGCCACCAGCAGAGCTCAAGTAAACATTCAGGCTTGGAGCCGAGAGGGGAACGGGTCTGAGTGAGGCAAGTAACTGAAAGCAAGTTTTGGAACCGCCTGCTGTAGACTTCAGAGCCCCGGCTATGTCTGTGACCTTCTGCTGAAGTCATCATGGAAAACTGAGAAATACTTCCTCAGATGTATCCGTTAGACTTGGCTTGAGCAGTTTCCACTAAAAAAAAAAAAAAAAAAAAAAAAAAAAAAAAAAAAAAAAAAAAAAAGCTTGCCTTTCTAGGACCTTAGCTTTCCAGATGGGTCCTTCCAAGAAAGAAGCCAGAGAGATGAGATTCTGACCTAGGGTTTCTCTCAGGCATTTGCAAAAAGTTAATCCTCCAGCAAATTCCTGTGGTTTATATTCAAAGTGTTAGTTGTTGAGTTTGGTGCCCCTGTCTCTGCATGTGCATCTTGCATATAGTAGCCCCTCCCATGAATATAGCAACTTGATAAATGAACAAATGATTGTTCCTCTAAGTAGAGCAAACAGAAATCGTCTCAAAATACAGAGGGCATTTTGCATTTGGCTACTAGTCCTGTACCACCCGAGTCCTCAGGTCCCATGCCAGACATAAAAGCAGTCAATTAATACACTCTGCTCCAGTCCCACCACCGGCTGGTGGTCTCAAGACCCAGATGGCCACCCAACATATGCAAGAGCTACTTCTAAACCTTCCCCTTGAGCCACCTCCAAATGTTGCTCCCTTCTGTTGGGGTCCAGGAATCCCTAGCAGAGGGCACTGTGGACAGCAGCAGAGGTGGAAGAGGCAACTTTGGCTTGGCTTCTCAGCGTGGTGGAGCAGAGGTGAGCAGTGAAGTTCCTCCATGCACCAAGGCAAGTTTTGGATGGTATTCCTCCATCTGTTCCACCCTCTGCCCCAGCTCTGGTCCAGACATTCCAAGCTTGGAGTTTAGCACACGAATCCCCTGGGGCCTCAGCGTGGATGCCGCTCCGCCCCCCAGCACACTGGAAAGGGGTAATTACTTAGTTGAAGAGATCAAACTTCCCATTAAGGGTTTGCCAACTGAAGGGTATATGACTGCTTCCTTCATACACTTGTATTCACTGACTTATTAATCCATTATTTAAGTGTTCCATAATTTAAAAACTTCCGTGCTTTGTAAGTAGTAAGACTTTCCAGTCAAAGGCAGTCATTGTCATCCCAACACCCACTATGTTCCTAATTAGCTCCGTAATTAAATTTCCAACTAAAGAGAACTGAGAAAACTCTTCATTGGGTAAAGTAAAATATTCTTAATTATGATGTCGTATCTTTGATGAACAGAAGTAGAAATACACACACACACACAAGAAATTAAATATAAATGTACCCATCTATAAATGTCATCTTTTCCATATCACAGCTTCACACTCAAGCTACATGCCAGAGTTGTGACTCTATTTTTTTTTTTAAGGAGGGTGGGTGGGAGAGAAAAAGGACAAAGAAGGAACTTTATTGGTTTAAACTTGCTTCATGAAAAAAATGATATCGATCAGTTTTATAGGGTTTAATTCCAAAGGAATTATTCAAGTCACTTCCAAATGAGAACAATATAATATTTTAAAAAAAAAAAACCACATAAGATACAATGCTGTCAGTGGACCGGCTCTTGCTGCCATCTTTGGTTACATGTAAACAGGTTAGAAGGTTTACAAGGTCAAACAAGTTTAGAAGAATCCCTGGGTAGTGGGCCTTAATGGGTCTAAAGATTGAGCTATATAAAACTGCTAGTAGCTTTTGTTTTCCCTGACTTATAATAGACAGATACTCAGGCAGCTGGAGAGATGGCGCAGGAAGAAGAACTGCTTCCAGAGGACCCAGGTTCAGTTCCCAGCCACCCACATGGCCACTCACAATGTAACTCCAGTTCCATGGGATCCAGCATTCTCTTCTGGCCTCTTTGGGCCCCAGACATGCACAGTCATAATATGAACAAGACACTCATACACATAAAATAAATCTTAAAGCAAGGAAGAGAGGGAGGAAAGGGAGAGAGGGAGGGAGGGAGAGAGAAGCTGCTGGGAACAGTAAGCAAAGAAGCTCCTTTTCCTGTATTTACATTTCACAAAATTTACCCCCCTCCCCTGAGGGCACAGAACCACGAGTGTGCTAATTAAGTTCACAACTGTGCACATGAAGTCAGGAAATACCAAAAGAAAAAACCCAACAACTTCCTTCAGCAAACCTGGGTTGCTGCGATTGCCCGTGGCATAGAATGAAGTCATACACTGTCCTGCTGTTCAAACCTTCCAAATACCAAAGGAACCAAGTAAATTTAGTTCTTAATTATTGGGATCTTAACTCTTTTTTTTTCTCCTTAGTCTTCTCTGCCTTCCCCTGCCCAAAGCCCCTTCCAAGTCTGTGTGTATCTGCATTCCCATGTGTTTGTTTTAAAGTCTTGGGACTGGATTTTATGTTGTATACTTCCATTAGGGAGAGAGGAATTCAGCATAAACATTCCAGAGGAAATTCTAGGAGAGTGATGAAATTCAGTGTGGAAATTTTTATCTCAAAGAGGACATGAGTTTGGGAAAGTTCTTATTATGTAGCATTTTCCATAAGCAAGGGCTGCTACTGTACGCATAATAAAAGCCACATTTGTAAATGAGTTCTGTGTGTGTGTGTGTCTGCGTGTATCTATGCTGTGTGTGTGTGTCTGTATGTGTGTGCGTGTATCTATGTCTGTGTGTGTGTCTGCGTTTATCTATGTCTGCTGTATGTGTGTCTGTGTGTGTGTGTCTGCGTGTATCTATGCTGTGTGTGTGTCTGTGTGTGTGTCTGCGTGTATCTATGCTGTGTGTATGTGTCTGTGTGTGTGTGTCTGCGTGTATCTATGTCTGCTGTGTGTGTGTCTGTGTGTGTATGTCTGTGTGTGTGTGTCTGCATGTATCTATGTCTGTGTGTGTGTGCATGTATCTATGTCTCTGTGTGTGTCTGTGTGTGTGCGTATCTGCATGTGTCTGTGTGTATGTCTGTGTGTGTGTCTGTGTGCATCTGTGTCTGTATATATGTGTGTGTCTGCATCTGTATGTGTGTCTCTGTGTGTGTCTGTGTGTCTGAGTGTATCTATGTCTGTGTATGTGTCTGTGTGTGTGTGTCTGCGTGTATCTGTCTATGTGTGTGTGTCTGTGTGTGTGTGTCTATGTGTGTGTACGTATCTGCATGTGTCTGTGTCTGTGTCTGTGTCTGTGTGCATCTGTGTCTGTATATATGTGTGTGTCTGCATGTGTGTATCTCTGTGTGTGTCTGCATCTGTATGTGTGTCTGTGTCTGTATATATGTGTGTGTGTCTGTGTCTGTGTGTGTGTCTGTATATATGTGTTTGTCTCCGTGTATCTGTATGTGTGTTCATGTGAGTACAAGGACACACAAAGATACTAGAGCACAGCCTCAGGTGATTTTATTCAGGCACCATTTACCTTTTTCTAAACAGGGCTCTCATTGGCCTGCCGCCGGCCATGTCCAGGCAATCCCAGGGATCCGCCTGCCTCTCCTTCCCCAGCACTAGGGTTACTGGTGTGCACTAAAAAGTTCAGCTTTTTTTAATTAACATAATTTCTTTATTGACTCTTTGGGAATTTTGCATCATGCATCCCAATTCTGCTCACTTCCCAACCCCTTCATATTCTCCCCTCTCTACTGCAGCGCCCCACGGCAATGAAAAAAAAATTAAGCCAAAACATGCAAACAAGCAAACAAAAGGAAAAACAAAAGAACAAAACCTCTTCACTCCTCCATCTTTCCCACCTCTCCAACACCCCTTCATCCCTCCTGGTGGCATGTGGAGCAGGGTGTCACACAGTGGACTCTTTTGTCCAACCACATTGCAGTGAGTCACTGGTCTGGTTCAAGGCCTCTGGTTTCTGGCACACCCTCATCACTGGATCCTCAGGGGACCCTCTCTTGAATATACAAGTCATGGTGTGCGGGTATTGTTCCGCAGGACCAGTCCCTTCACGAGCTCCAGCAGGTCCTAGATGGGGTGGATGGTAGAGAACACCAACCCCAGGCCCGGCTGTGGGCCAAGATGATAGTTGAGCTGGTCAGTCTGGGCCACCTGGGCCGCCCCACCCCAGCCCTTGCCATTTGGGGTTGGAAGTGGAGGCGTGCATCTCTTGCATGAGGGTCCAGGTCAGTTCTCTTGCCGTAGCATCCAGAGCAGGGCAGGGCCAGCTATCCCAGAAAGCCCAGCATTTTTACCAACGAAGCCATCTCCCATGCTATAGTTTTGAATGAATCCTAAGAACCGAATGCTGAACTCTCATGGACACTTGCTGCTTTAAAGTTTGGGTATAACCGACTACAACGAGCCAGTAGTTTGCCTTCATTCCTTCTTTTTCCCCCAGGTATGACTTAGCATTGTCCGAATCAAAATTATAATACCCCAAAAGGGGTCCAGATGACTGCCACATTCCTAACTTGCAGCTCAAGCTCACAAGCCCAATTTCTTCTGGCCAAAGTGGTCTTCTCCTAGGTTCTTAAAACTGAACGAGAACTGTGACTTCTCCATCAACTGTGAGCCCCAAAACAGTCACACAAAATGCTGGGCTGTCAGGCCAGGCTCAAAGACAAAACCTGAACCAAGGTCTAAGCCTGCAAACCCAACATCTGGCCTCAGAAACACGACGTCCCTTAGGCAACACTGCTCCTCTCACATGTCTCCCGGAAAGCCTGCCTCCACACAGAAGAAAGGTGGTCCCCCTCCCAAGGGCACTGAGAAGTCTGTCCCCCTCGCATCACCCCTCTCTGCAGCAGGGCCTCTTTCTACACAGGGCACACACCCCACGTGAGCTGCCACACGCCGCATGCTTCAGCAGACGTTGGGTGTGAATCCATTTTTATTTTAGCAAGGACTCGGATCCTGTTTGTCATTAATCTCTCCCTTTGGTTTCATCCCTCATCTCTTGCCAAATGACATTTCAAGTACCACTGGACTCCCTTTAAAGGACAGAGCCCTCCCTCTATTTTGGAGGAGAAATGAATAATGTAGCTAAGGAACTTTCCGTTCAATGAGGGGGTTTGTGTTCAAACGTCCACATTTGAGCAAATGACTGTCACCAAGGGAACCTGCTAAAGAATGAGTCCAGTGGCCTCTAAGTAGAGCCTGGATCAGTGACTCGAGCCAGTAGTATCCAACAGAACCCCTGGCTCCACTCCATCCAACTTAGTGAATATGGGGCCCAGAAGCCCACAGTTTCAGAGGTTTATCCAGCACAAGTGGTGCGGGTGGTCTCTAGACCACACCTGAACCAGAGGGTGTTTATCCACAACACCAAGATAATTTGCAGCATAGGCTTGGGAGAGCCTGGCTTCAGGATATTGGAATGTGAAGAGGTCAGGGCCAAAGGGCTGGAATTGAGATGCTGGAGCCTGAGGTGTCAAAGGTTACATGCCCACTTCTTTCCCCTTTAACCTTATGTCATAACTGGCATTGCCTTGTTTCCCTGGGTCCAAATGCATCTGGATCTGTAAGATAAAGAATGGCTTGGTTTGCTCACTTCTTGCTGCAGATTATTCCTTGGTCTCTTAAAAGTAGAAACCCTGCCCCTCCCAGTCAGGTATATTCTCTCTCTCTCTCTCTCTCTCTCTCTCTCTCTCTCTCTCTCTCTCTCTCTTTTTCTCTCTCTCTCTCCCCTCTAGTTCTTACTTTGTAGTCTTGGCTGGCCTCGAACTCAGAGACATCCCCCTGCCTCTTCCTCCCTAGAAGTTGTCTTCTACTTCTCGGCTGCTACAATCCAGTCGACACGGTGCCGCTTTCCTGCATCCCTTGGCTGTCTCATAGCCAGTCCGAACTTTGAGACTCTCACCGGCCAACACGCCGCAGAGCTCAAACGCAGACCCCGCCCCCATCAATGGAACTCTTCATCTCCCGTTTCGCTGGCTTCAGACATGGTCCCGTGAGATCACTCCGTCTGCCCCCACGCAACTCCTACACGAGAGGAGAGCTCGCATAACCCCGCTTTAATTTTTAGCATATAAATAATTAACTCTCCATTTAAAAACACATGAAGATGTTTTCTCTCTGAGTCAGTTCATTTGACCCGGAAACAAAGGTGTCTGCTATTCACATTTTCTTTTGCCTTCTGTTACTCTGGTAAAAGTTCCTCCACAAGATCTGGCCCTCGCTCACTATTTCTGCAGCTGCCAATTCATTTCCAGGGCCTCTATTTCACAAAAAAAAAAAAAAAAAAAATGTTTCTTACTTTAAAAAAAAATGTAATTGAATGTCTGCTCATCACAGGGTTTCTTGTGTTCGGGCCCAGGGTGTTAAACATTTTTCGGGTTGACTTGGGTCAGCATTGAAATTTTGAGAGAGGGAAACTCGAGATGGGCCCGTGTGTTCTGGTGTGCGCCTCGCATCCTGTTAAATATTAAGTGGATATTTAACATGGAATGGTTGCGCTTCTGGACTGACTTCAAGCGCACTATATAGTTTACAAGACTATTAATTAAATGACGGGAACGCACGGATGCGCATGCGCATGGCTTTCAAAACCATTTACATGTGCTCAGTATTGCCCCTTAATTTTCAATCGCGTTCAAGTACACATTGACCAGCAAAGGGTAGGTAGGTGTCTGCGTGGCTGCAGAGATGCTGAGGCTGATGGAACCGGAATGGGGAATTCTTTTCTAAAGAGTGGGAGAAGAATTCGCCTGGGAGGAACTGACTCCATTCCATTCATGCTCCCTGTTTGTGCCACTTCTGGATCAAGCTTTTAATTTAACAAGATTTCACTGAGGGAGGAGGCGGGTCAGCCCCGTCTGTCAGGGTCAGAGTGTGCTCCACCTGGTGGTGCGAATTGATTTTTGAATGAACTGGGCTTTATTTAAGTACAATAGAGCAATTGTTTGGTTGCTTTTTTAAGCACTAGCATTCTTGGAATCTGACGGGCAAATAAATAAATAAATAAATTGGACTGCAGTGTGGGGCTCTCTGGGCTGCTAATTGCGTCTGACCCATCATCCTCCATAGCCCTGGTTCAAACTCTGACCCTTGGAGTTTGAGAGGTAAATGGAAGGACTGCGTTTGCAGGCCCTCATACCCACAGCGGCCATTCCTGGCACACTTTCCAAGAGCTGGAAGGGAGAAGAAACGGATACGAGCAATTATTCCAGGACTACACAGCTGTCGCATTTGGGGCTGGCAGACGCAGCCACGGGCCCTGTCTCTGTCTGACAGGCCAGGGAGGGGGTGAACTGTCCCAGAGAACAGTGTCAGAAGTGTCAAGCAACCCTGTGTTCCCTGCACCCCTGGGAAGTGACACGGAGGAAATCTCCCCCTCCCACACCCACCTTCAAAAGCGGGTGGATTGGCAAAGAATTAGCAGCTCTTTCTTCTGCCTCTAACTTTATCCTCACCACCCATAAAGCCTCTTTGAAAAAGAGAACAAGGTTTATGAAGATTCTCTTTCTTTACTAAGAAAAGCTCCCCGAAAGCAACAGTCTGCACTGCTCCCCAGACTGGATCTTATACGAGGGTACAGAAAATTTGCCTGTAGCTTTGTGTGCCCTCCTCATGGCTCTTTCTCAGAGGGACTCCCATCAGGCTTTATTTAACAGTGACTTTAAAAACAACCAGGGACAGTACTTGCAAGGGATGGAAATGGGCCTGAGAGGGCAGAAGGGAGAAGGCTGGAGAGTGCCTTTTGGGGAAGGGGAACTTGCACTTGGAAAAGGCTTGGTGGGGAGGGAGGTCAGGGCAAGGCTCAGCCACTAACTGCAGCTGGCAGAGGAAGCAAGGCCCAAGCACAGCTCTTGAAGCTGTAGAAGGCAGCTCTGACCGGCAGGCAGGGGACTAGAGCAATGTCGCATCTGGATCACGTGGGTCAGCATGGACCTACAGCTGTACCCAAGGCAGATATCAAAACCCAGCATCACCACTAGCTACTTCCAAGTTCTGTGAGTTCGCCCAAGCTATGGGACACTTCTTCCTCAGTTTACAAAGCCCTCAAATAGAGCAGTCACAGGCAATAACACAGACATACCCTTGCTGTGGGAGAATTCCACACTAAAACCTGTGTGACCGATCCCAAGTCGTATGATCCTTAGATTCAGGGCCAAGATCTGTCTCATTTGCTGAAAGCATTCAAACTTCCATAATCACATAAGCCACGTGAAAGCACAGGACTTCCCAATACGGACCACAGTTTAAACTTAAGTCAACACCATCACAGGGAGGGTCTGGCTTTGGCTAGGATGCCCTCCAGCCTTTATACAGCCGACCATCTACTGGAGGAAGCACTAAGCTGGGCTCTGCCTATGAGACAGCCAAGGCATTGATGTCCTATGGGCCTCAGGGCCCTACTGGCTTTCTTCTGGTCCAGCCTGACCAAGCTCTCCTTTCTACACTTTTGAGGTCCCCACGCCTCTCCATGATGAGGAGAAAACACCTTGGTGTCCTCCAAGGTCAGGCTGAAGCAGGTTCTCTGGCCACCTCTGTACTTCAACCTTGTCCCCTAGCCTTGAAATTTAATCTGCTCTTGGTATTTGCTCATGTGATGATCAATTTTATACCTCAGCTTGACTAAGCAATGGGAATGGGGAACATTCAATTCTCTATGCGTCTGTGAAGCTGTGTCTGGGAAAAGGGTCAGGATTTGAATTGAGAGGCTAAGATCTCCTTTTCCAAACAGCTGGGCACATCCAAACCACCTGGGTGGCTGACTAGACAGAGGAGATGGAGGGAGGGTGAGTGCCCTTTCTACAGTTGAAGGTTGAAGTGGTGTATTTACCTTCTCCTGCCCTGAGTTACCACACACCTTCTTCACCCTCTGGAACCAATATCGCCAGTTCCCTTGGCTCTCAGGCCTTGCTGTGTAGAACAGAAATACTGCCAGGCTCCCCGTTCCCTGACTTCCAGACACCAGCTTCTGAACGTGCATAATCTTATAAGCCAATATCTCTTTCTCTACATCTATGCTTACAGCCTACGGATCTAGCGTCTCTGGAGAACAATGGCTGAGAGGGCTGGATTTGGCCCCCGTTTATTTTCTTAGTGGAAAGGCAGAAGAGGATGCTTCCGTGAGGTTTGAGTGTCACGTGTATTTTTCAGATCTGACTTTGATGGGACACCAGAGTCACTCACCCATGCTCTTAGAGACAGAGAAACACTGAGCTTGAGATCAGGTCTCCACTGCACCTGGATGCCTATGTTTGCCAGTAAATAGAAGCACATGGAGTTATTAATTAGCATTTATGAGTTAATTAGCATTCATAAGTAATGTCAACACAAGATGATGAACTAAGCGAGATTGTTTGGGAAGGGGAGATGAAGGATAAAGCTTCTCCCTTTGCTTGGACTCATTGAATGTTACTTCCCTAGAATGGGACCTGCACCTAGGAGTCAGAAGAAGTAAACACAAACATCCAGGGAAAGGCAGTAAATTCCATGAATCTGAGGGTGGCCTCTCCCGAGTTTCTGGTTCTGATTACTAATCTGTTTCATACTGAATGGATTTGAGACTCTGTTTAAAGAAAACATACAGTAGCAATATAACCATTCAAGGTGGCCGGATGTGATTCTCCTTCATGAAATCTTGAGGTTGAGAGATCACTGCCTCATTCCCCAGGCTTCCAGAAGGAAAATCACACCCTAGAGTGAGCGACAGAGCTGGGCCCACAAGTCTCGCATTCCTACTTCTTTGCAATGACTCATCAACAAAATGTTGATGGAGCTAGCTTTACCAGAGCTGGGAAGTCCACCTGAGTTCAACGTCATCACCTGAGTCCAACATCATTTCTCTTAAGTAATTCCCTTGTCTACCAAGAAGGTGTGCTCGGTGCTTCTGGCCACTAGACGTTACTCTCATCCCTTTGTAGTCTTCCAGTCCAGCTCATGAGCCTCGTCAGCTGACACCCATGCTGCGACCTTTTCTGCGCCAGACAGTCCCTTGAGAGCCACTGAACTTCAATGGACATCTTCTGCCCTTAACGTCCCCCTTATCAGAGACTAAAGGGGGCTTTGGAAAGAGGGAGGAAAGAGAAGCAGCTGCATGAGGAGGAGGCTTGGGCAGAAAGCTGGCAATCTCAAGAGGATTATCCACTGTCAGCTGGTACATCTGTGTGGACATCTGACCGTTTTCACCCGGATCCACAGAACACCTGAACTAAATTTCACAGTGGTTCTAACAGATTACAGCCAACACCTTTTAAAGCTTTCCCCACATTTGGTCCGCCCCAGGCGTTCTATTCACCAAGGCTGCTTACGGAAAGAGGGTTCCAAATGCTCGCTTTCAGTACTAGCCTTCCTGGCTGTCTCACACAGCCAGTGTTATTGAAAAAAAAAAAGTTTCTTTTGCTTCTAAAGGATAGCCTGCAACTCTCAATTGTAAGTAGTTTGAAAGCCAGCTTTTTGGTGCAGAGCCTCGCTCAAGGGTTCCCACTTCCCTTGAACTGTATATGCAGTATACAGGTTGGTATCTTGGACTATGTTAAAGCAATGTCCACCAGGGCCAGATGGGACATGTAGGAAGACCAAGAACAAAACTGTGATCCGGCTGCCATCAGAAAGGTTCAGTAATAACACATTCCTATAACCAAGTATGGTTTCCATCAGAGCAGAGACTGCAGTTTATAGTTTCATGATAAACTATGGTGACTCACAATTGTGCACTGTCTATGGTGGTTAATTTTAAAAAAGTTAAGAGGGCAAAGGTAGCCTCTATCTCTTATTTGAGTTCATCTATATAAAATGTTGAATTGTACATGAAATTTAGTTGAAACTTGATCACCAACTTGTTGCAAAGTTGCTCACCACTCTTGTCTCCTAAGGCATGATGACCTTAGAATTCCATGCTCCCTTTAATCTTGATTTTTGTGCTCTGACCATGTGATGGCTCTGTGTGCTTATCTGCCTTCATTCAAGAGCTTAATGAATACAGTGAATTGATCTCAGTCAATGAGGCCTTTCCACACAGCATCAGTATGTAGGGCCTTCTGGGTTACTGTCCCAAACTGCTAGTGTTCTGCAGCTCCGGGTGTATGAGAAATTGCCAATTTCCCTATCAGTACTCTAGGTGTTACTAAATAATAAATAATTTGAGGGAAATGGTTAATCTTCCACAGTATATAAAAAGTCAGCTAGGTATTATCAATCATGTGGAAGAACCTATGGACAGGGAGTAGTAACCTCAAGCATGCCTTTGCAACCACCAGTTTTTCTTGGTATAAATGCATCATCCTCTAAGAAGATACTCAACTTCCATAAGAAAGAGGAGTTGCCACAGCAAGCGGGTAAGTAGAGAGCACAAGACAACCTCATCTCTGTCATTGTTCCTATATCATCCGTAGAATAAAACTTGCCACCCTAGCCTTGCCTGACCTTTGCCACAGTAACATCCACCTGAGAGCCATCACCCAATTCTTGCTCTGCTTAGAAGACTTCTCAATCCAGACCTCATGTCTGCCACCAGAAGGCCAGCTTAGCCACTGATTCCCAAAAGCCGTCCTCTCTTGGTCTTCTCCCCAATCACACCTCTCTTGTGTGACATCTATCACAGCTTCTACCCTTGTGTTTAGTAATAGTCTGGCTAAATCTCTCTCTCTCTTTTTTTTTTTTCACCACCAAATTGTGACCCTCCTAAAAGCAAAGAAAAACATTTTATTTCTCATCCTCATTTTCATATTCCCCATACCAAAGACAAAAGCCTACCACACAGCAGCTGCTTAAGAAATACGCAGTGGAGAATAGTCAGACAACGTGGCTGCGGGGAGAGTATATACGTCACCCAAGAGCCCAACCTGCTAGACTAGAAGTGGGAACACTAATTAGGTACCAAATGGCAACAAGCTGCTAAGACTGACAACCTCTCTCTGACTGACTCTAGCCACATAGACACAACCCCTAACTGCAGCTGGGGCCAGCCACAGCTGCACCTGCTTGCAAGGTGGCCATTGAGATCACTGTTTCCTCTTCTGATGACAATTTCACCCTCAACCAGAATCTCTTCTAGTTTTGGTGGCTTGCCTGGTGAACCTATTTGCATACAATGCCCTCATCTTTGAGAAGGTGAGCTCCTAAACCTCTTCTCAAACAAGGTTTCTGTGTTTGTCCGTGTACCATCAAACCTGGGTAAACAGACGATCTAGAGATACCCAAGTGTTCACGTGGGTGGGAAACATAGGCCCAGATGCCCTGAATGGGTAAAAGCAGCCCGACTTCTTCTTGGTTAGGGTCAATGACCACTGCTAAAATAATCCCTTCGCACTTGGATCCAAAATGTCCTGCCGGTAGCCATAGCTCAGAGTCCAGCAGGACTGTGAGGCTTCCCTTTGAAACCCAAGGCCTCTAAGTCTGGTAAAACAAGAACTGGTTTTGGTCTGGCTGCCTAGACAGAAAACAGGTCTTAGAGTGAAAGACACCTCTGCATTGTAAGAGAGAGGCCTCTGCATTGTCTTGAGGCAAAAGCTTACAATGTTAATGGTTAGCAGAGAGGACTGGCCAACTTGCGCTGGTCCAAAGAGGGTGGGAACCTGGAGACTAACTCAGATACCTTCATCTAATATGTCTCAAGGTCCTGCTCTCTCTCCCTCAGAATCTGGTCTGGCAAAAATAGTACACTCACCTAGGTTGAACATCCAAACTCCTCTGGAACCCTGTCAATCTTAGGAAGGCTCTGGCTCTACTGTCTTAATGTCTACGTTTTTTGCCTCTTACTTATAAAAGAACAGGCTTGCTCTATATTTAGTCTGTAAGGCCTTCTGGTTTCCATACTAACTACTAAATTAATTCCTCTTTTGCTAAAGCATTGACGCCCCTCTGGTAATAGTCATCCAGCACTATTGTCCTATTTCCCAGATGCCAAATACATTCACCAGCCAACACGTCATTTCCGCTTGGCATCGATCTGTCCCTGTGCCATGTACCTCCAGAGATGCAGTCCTCATAACTCATGACCAGCAGGTACACCCCCTCCAGATCCCATCACCTTGTTCAGACTGCGCCTGTGCCAACTCCTTAGATTGGCTCCCCTGAGAAGCAGCAGACTTTGAATCCAATGCCTGTGTGCGAGAAAGTTAGTGCGTTCTCTTAGGGACCGCTCCTTGTAGAAAGGAGAACAAGAAGGAACCCAGGCAGAGCAGACAGAGGCGTTGCGCTCTGACCAAATCAGGATAAAGGCCTCAGCTAACCTCACCAAAACCTCTGAACCTGGTTTGAACTTAGAAGTTGCCCCAAGCCTGGATCAGGGGGACAGATCTTCATAGCCCCGCAACATCAGTTTGTGGGGACAAGCTGTCCCAAGATGGAGGGATGAGACTGCCGCAGTCCCTGGAGGAGCAAGCCCATCATTCCCTAAACAGGATTAGGGTGGTACCAGACAGGGAACACAGAAGAAGCCAGCACTGGTTTTTGGTTACCAGATGACCTTGGATGAATCAGACGCGCACCCTCGGGACCTGGGCTTCCTTATCTGTAAAATGGAAATGGGAGAAGAAAAAAAAGAGATTCACCTCATAGGGTTGTCATGGAGATTAAATGGAATAATAATGCAATGCACCTTAATACAGAGCATTGTACATAATAAGCACTGTAGCCTCTTTTAGCTGTAAGAAGCTTAGGGCTTATATGGGAAGCTAAGACTAAATTATAGAGTACAATGAAAGGGTTCCTAAATTGTGGGCATTAGGAGCTTAGATGCAGTGGAAATCAAGGAAGCAAAGAAGGGTTTCAAAGAGGAGATAATCAATAAACACGAGGAGTTTGGAAAGACGTAGCAGAAGTCTTCTACATTGGAGACAGACTAGAGCCAAGGCCCCAGGAACCGCATGGCATTAGCAGGGTCGTGAGCCCGTCAGCCTGGTGGCCACAGAGCGCCTGGTCCAGAACTGAAACTTCGGAGATCCGTGCCCTCTGGGGAGACCACAGCAGACCACAGCTGAGTTCAGCCCTGCAGTAGCTGGAGTAACTTCCTGAGGAACGAAAATTTGACAGGAAAGCGGGAAAGAGGAGGAGAGTGAGGGATGGGGGAAGAGGGAGTTGAAAAGGACAGAGCAGAGAGAAATGGGATGAGAGAAAAAGCTGTGAACAAACTGAAGATTAAAAACCAAACCAGAAAGCCGGGCATTGTGGTTTATGCCTGTAATCCCAACACCAAGGAGGCAGGAGCAAAGGGACCCACTGCAAATTCTAAGCCAGCTTGGTCTAAATATCAAGTTTCAGGCGAGACAGGGTGAGATGGTGAGACCCTGTCTAAAAACAAAACAAACAAAAAAAAAAAACAAAAACAAAAGACAGGATCAGTGAAATGGCTCAGTAGGTGCGGGGGCTTGCAGTCCAGTTTAGCAGCCTGAGTTCAATCCCCAGAACCCACACAGGAAAGGAAAAGAGCCACCTCCAGCAAACTGTCCTCTGACCTCCACATGTGATCTCTCTCTCTCTCTCTCTCTCTCTCTCTCTCTCTCTCTCACACACACACACACACACACACACACACACTTCTAAATGTAAAAAGAAAAATTTAAAGCCAGTCTGGAAGAACAGATATGGAGAAAGCAGGGCATTAAGAAACCGTGATCTTTTCATTTCTGAAGCCCTGTTTCAAAGAGTTGAGTATCCAGCTGGGCTACTTCTTTGGGGGAACAACATGCACATACCAAGAGGTCAGTGTGATTTTTTATTAATATTATTATAAATAGTCCCAAATTAATGTCCCTTTCCAAAGTAACTATTTTTCCAGCAGGTGTGATATTCTACCATCTGCCCAACAAAAGAATCAAAATGTCACTAACTTCACAAAAAAAAAAAAAAAGAAAGAAAGAAAAGCAATGTAAGCAGCTGCTTGGGACCCTTGCTGATTCCTGTGACACCTGGCAACTTATGTTCGTGTAGAACATGGGCACCAGCGAAGTTGCAGGCATTGATGTCTATGTCCCACAAGGATCCCGATCGGCAGGAGGCATGGCACTCCCTTTCCAACAGATCCACTCTTCCAGGAAATGGTTATTGGTTCCTACCTGCTGGGCCTGGAAGTTTTGTAGAATCTGGCTCCGTGAAGCTGGGTTCATACTTTTTGGGAGCCCACTCTTTCAGCTAATCTGAGAAACACCCACGACCAGGAATCACAACTTTTCCTCCCCAAAGTCCTACGGCATCTGTAAGAGGAGCTACGTTATAAATGTGTGTAGACTTTTAAAAAGAATTAAACCCTTGAAAGCAGCTGTAAGTCCATGCTGCTGTTATTACAGATGTTACCTCTGAGCCATCACTGGCTAAGGGCCTCACTTCCTGGGGAAACCCCTAATCTAACTTCACGTCTGCTCTTTCCAAAGATAAAGCATTCACTCATTCTCTGAACACTGCGAATTATGCAATTTCCGCAGTCCTTGGCATTCACTGGAAACAAGGCCAGGCTGAGGCTGGGCCCCACACTAAGGTCTGCTTTTTTCCTTCAAGACTTTTGGCTTTCATGAAGATTTTTATATTGAGCAGGAAAAAAAATATAATAATAATAAGAATTCAGGATCTAGAAATGACTCCAAGTCAATATCCTCCTGCTAGTCTGGGTTGGGTGTGGGAAAGTTCTGTTTGGTAGTTCCAAGGTCCTGACTGTTACAATATCAAATAGCAGGCATGAAAGAGAAACAAATGAGATCTTCATCATTTCTCTGACTCAGGTCTCAGGATCTCATTGTGTGGGTGAGAGGACACTGCAGAGAGAGTGCAGGTGGAGACCAGGTAACCCTCTTAGACAGGACCCCCAAACCTATCAGGCTCCATGGCAAAGTCCCCAGAAGCTGGGAAGGTTACCGCTAGTCTGTGCCCTAACACTGTACCGTCCCCTCCCTGCTCCCCCAACACAGCCCAGCGCAGACACCATTAGAGCACGAGGTTGCTTGCACAGGGAAGGTCTCCTTTGCTGTCAAAACTAAGGCAAGGCCCAGGAAACCAGGCCTGAACCTGTTCCTTACAACAGACAATCCATTTTCACAAATGTCAAAAAGCAGGCCCCAGACTCTTGCCAAGCCAGAGAACACACTCAATAAGTTGCTGGCCATTTCAACTGAAGCAGGAATAATTTCTCTTTCCTTTTGGTCCCTAACGTGGTTCAGTGATTGCATGCTCGCCTGCTCTCTGAAGAGCTTCAAATGGATGACGTTTAAAGGCCGACTCTGAAGCCGACGGAAGTTGAAAAGGGGACTCGGCTTTCTCTCTTTGAAAAATATGACTCGTACTCCTTGACTGAATGCCACAAGGGAAAAAACATCTCAGAATTTTTTCTCCCCTTTTCCTTTTCTCGCAGGAGGGCGGCAGAGCCTGTCCACCACTGCCACAGTAGTACATGAAAGTTAATATTTCCAAGGCCCTGCATGGGACACCTTTCCCAGAATTCATGCTCTCCATGGGAAACTGAAATAGCACTCGAGAGTTACCCTAAGTAGATTTAAATAATTAAATTCAAAAATTCTCAAACCACTTGCTGTTTCAAATTTATTTCTTTAATAACAACTCAGCCATAGCAACAGACTGGATTAAGGTTTCATTTATTCAAAATTTAAGGTATATCCAGCTCTGGGTGTTGTTTTTAAGTATTTAAGGGGAAATTTGTGCTCGGTGAAAATGAAGAGACGGCAGCATTATAAATTCATTTCCTCTATTAGAAGCAGGGCCTCGCCTGCACACGGCAGCTGTTCTGGGCGGCTGGCCTGACTGGAGGGTGAGCAGCAAGCAGGCGACCCTTTGTTCGCCCAAAGGCGAAGACTGGGCCAGCCCCACACCCTCCCCAAGAAGTATTTCCTCCGTGGCGCCAGGCAGTTGGGCAGGATCATCTGGGGTGGTTTTCATGTGGCCGGGCAGGGCACCCTCTGGGATTCCAGGGCGACTTCTAAGGATCCATTTTCACCGTGACCTCAAACCATTCTTTGTCCCAGACCCCCAAAGGCAGAGGCCACCGTGGCCTGAGCAGAGTTCACTGACCTCTGGAACAACCCGGCTAGTGATTTCAGCAAAGCAGAACGCGACCGAGAAAGCAGGTGTTACATGGCAGGTAACAGCCCCGCAGTACTTATCGTTCACGCTAACCGTTTTCCAAACAAGTGAGTTTCTTATACATTCATCGCCACCCCCGGGCATTCATATTCTTTTTAAGTACAGAAACCTTAATTAGATTTTGACCACAGACCCGGATTTGACTTACCCTGACAGGGTTTCCATTAGTGTAATCTGTGGGGGAATTCAGTGTTTTAACATCTGTGTGCCCGAGGCCTATCTCGCGTTTACTGCAAAACTCTGAAAAGCCTCCCTTGTAAGGCTCTCGCTTTCCTTGCGCTCCCAATTTCACAGAAGTCATTTCAGCACCAAACAGTAATTAGCAAAGGGATGGGCCTCGGCTGACATGAATGCAATTTATTGTTTTCCACGAGGCCCTGCACCAAGCACACAAAGAACACAGTCTAGCTGTCTGGCATTTTATTAACTTGTATTGTGTGGTGCACCTTCCTGAAGGGAGATCTTCGGGAGGGACCCCGCCGTTTGTGTGTGGCAACAAGCAGACTTGGGGAGAATGTTAATTCCACTTCAATTAGGCAAGTTTTTTTTTTGTGGTTCCCTCGGCCTGCAATACAGGACAGCCCCTTCTTATAACGATATTCCACATTAACTTTATCATCACCAGACTTTTGCATAAATGCAACCTTTCATCTTTAAAATGTCAACGCTTTTTCAATTTTGGCAACCGTACAGCACTGCTAATTATTTGCTCATTATGTGTGGTTAACTGATGAATCATTAATAAATGAATGAATGGCTAATATATTTTTATGGCAATTGGAGATATAACTGATTGCAGACTTCCTTAGCTCCTCAAAATGGCACTGAGTGAGCAGCGCCTGCCTAATTGTTTACAGATGATATTTATGCACTGCGCCGGTGTTTCCCACAATCGTGGCTTATCGCTGGCAAATTCTCATCGGCCCAGGGTAGCAGTTTGCTTCAGATGGGTCTGGGCAGAGGGGAGTGGGTGGCAGCAAGACCATGCTGCCTTCATTTTGTTTCTGTCACCTAGTCCGTGGTTGAGCCTCGTGGCCATTAGCTACCAACTGGAAAGCCCTGCCTAGACTGTATTTGCTTGGGCACTGGCAAGGACACTGCTATCACGATGCTGTGGGCACCCCTAATCAAGAACACATAAAGACTGCCATTTGAGCATTCGCACTGCTCCTTGTCTTACTTGGTACACAAGGGAGAAACGGCCAGTGGCATCCCAGCCCAGCAATCCCTGTGGGCTCTGGGCTCTGACTCACCCTTCCGTGACTGGTCTACAGGCTCAGAGATGAACCCCTGGATTACCAAACCTGTATCCCACATACTCTAAATCAGTCAGCACCTCCACTTTAAAACAAGGGGTCCGGATTTGCTGACAGCTCCTGAGAAAATGAAAGATGGCAGAATAGCAGCCAAATAAGGCTTGTTTAGCCTCCTGCAAACAGACAGACGGAAGAGCAAGTTAAAAATGCAAAGGAGATTACCAATTCTTAATTATAATGATTTAACCAGGTGGGTAGTTTCTCCTAATGAACATCTCCATGAAAACAGAATAACTAATGACAGCCTTAAAGGAGCCTTTGTCTTCCCATGTACTAACGATCCCATTTTATAAATATGCAGTGAGGCCCCCGTGTACACTGCTAATGATAAGTAATTAAGCACCAGGCGTGGGAAGCCAGTGAAAAGGGTCATGGTAATGCAAGAGAGGAAATTAAAAATGCAATAAAAATAAGTTGCCTAGAAAAGATTAAATAAACTTGTGGCTTCTCCTCCTTCCAGGAAGAGAAGAATGGTTTCCTCATTCTCAAGAACCCTGTGTCAGGCCAGTCCCTGTCCCGTCACACCCTGGGCTTCCCCATCAGACTGGCAGACACTGAATTCCCCCCTACCCAACCCTGCAAGGATGCTGAAACCCCCTCCCCACGCCGCCCAACCAACCCTGTAAGGATGAGGAGAGCCCTCAGTAAATATGGCTGAATACAGGATTGAAAGGTTCAGGACGGAACATCTCTACACCAAGAGGCTGCCATCAAAGAACCTTTTGACATGACCCTCAGTCCGAGGAGCCCCGCCACCCAGGCACTTGGAGACACTTGAAAGAGCCAAGCCTGCCTCTCATGCAGTTTCTGAGAAAGCCATTCATTCAGTCTCTCTTCAATATATCATCCCCAAATAGAACAGGAATCCGAGGCGCTAAGGGGGATAAAAAAATGGACTTTGCAAAAAAAAAAAAAAATTATAAAGTTGGTCATAAGACTTCTGTTTGGGGACCGAATTGGAACCCCAGCATTTCCTTGAAGCATTAAAGGCACACCAAATGAGTAAGTGGCCTTCTTGGCAGAAGAAAAGAGGTTTATATTTGGATCTCCAAAGCTCTTAAATAAGGGCAATTTTGATGCTTTTTTAAAGTGTCTTCTTAACGCTCCCAAGCCACTGAGGAATTTTTTTTTCTTACAAACATTTTAGACTCCTTGATCTCGAGACTCTCAAGACCTCACATTCCCTAACTGTTCTGCGTGGTTAATCCCCAGTGGGGGAATCTCCTCTGAGGCTGCATTCTCGGGTTAATAACAAGTCAACAGCAGTTCGCAAGCATCTAAACTTAGGTGGGATGTTTGGAGGTGGGTGGTTTCTTCCATCAATTTCTCTCTCTCTTTTTCTCTCCCTTTTCCCTCCCCCCAAGTTACTCCAGGGCTTGGCTGTTTCTGTCTTAAGACTCCTTGTGAACGCAAATGAACCGTCTTCTGTTACATAAAATCTCCAGCAAGGCCACATTTCTTTTGTTATCAGGCCGTGGTCATCTGTACAAAGTCAACTGCACTCTGGTAGAGGCCCTTTAGTACCTGACATCCCAGCAACCTGGAAGACGCGAGGATGCACCCTTTACCCACTGGGCGAGCAAGGCCCTGGCTCCCAGAAGGTGCCTCCCCAGGGCTGAGCGCTCCCCTCCACCACGCAGCCCATCCAAGGGCCACTGTGCGAGCTTATCCTGACCCCCAGTGGCCAGCACAGTCATGCTTCCGGCCCACACCACGTTCCCTTCGGGCCAGCACCGCCCTAAGGCTCCTTAGATCCCAGCTTTAATTGACAATTAAAACAAACGTCAGTTCTCACAGGCATCAGCCGAGTGAAATTTCGCAACTTGGAAGTTTCACAATTCAATTCCCTTGAAGCAAAACCGACAGTTTTCCCTGAGGTTTCGCGCACACCTCGCCATTTGTTATTTAACTTCCCCCTCAAGTTTCTCTCCCCACCCTCAGCCCCACACTTTTATTTTCGAGTCAGTCGTGGAAACAGTTTAATTATGTTTCTGGGGTCCTGCATCCCCGCTGCCCGGATGCTGAGTCAGCATTCCTTGGAGCCCCGGGTGGAGTGTGTTTATTAACCGTCTTAACTGCACAGTGGAGCTCCCAGGGACCACCCCATCTCCAGGGAGCCATTCCTGGCTTCTGCCCGCCCTCCTTCGGGTCCAGGCCAGCCATAGGGTGCAGCCAGCAAACCGGCCTGACCCGGGTGTGGAAGGACTGGCCCGGTATTCATTTAGCAACTGAATACAGGCCACCCGCTGGAGTGTGGATTCCAGATTACTGCCTCACTCAGATTTTAATATAAGTATGTCACAAATACTCCCTGGGATGAATTTGTACTAAAAAGTATTTGTGGTTTACCTGACCTTCACTTTTTGGGCCCTCTCTTTCTTAGCGGGTGACCCTACTAAGCAGACAAAGCAGGGGTTGACCTTTACTCGTTCTGTAGGTCAAATCCTGGATAGCTGGATGGGAGGGCCTGACTCCTCTGTGAGTTAGTGAGTGAGAACTTGTTTGTGTTAAAGGAATGAAATGCAAAGTAGATTACTGGACAGCCTGGAGGAACTTGGTTCATCCCCCCTGTCCGTTCCTGCAATGGTGGCCACCATCATTTTCCAGCTAACAGTGGCTCCTACCACCTTGTCCTGAAGGGCTTCCATACCCAACCCTCCGGTCTTCAGATGTTTTCCTACTACAGAAGTCAAAGCAAAAGTTAAAACTAACGTAACTACTTTTAGGGGCGACTGATTCGTTGCAGCAGGGCCATCAAGAGGTCCAGTCTGCTGCGTTTTATATGTATTGATAAGGAAAAGAGTTTAGAAAGCAAGTTTTGAATTAGTTATTGTCTTAAAAAAACAAAAACAAAAACATCTATGGCCCAGGGAACACGGCGCAGATCTGTCACCGACAGCTCTCTGCAAACCACCTCTGCAAGTTCGTCAGTTAAACCAAATGTTAAACGGAAAATATTTGGCGGGATTTAAAATTAGACCCGCACACATTACTTACAGATGTTTCCAAGCAAGGCATGAAACTGAAGCATACCAAGTCATAAACCCCACAATGGTGTGTGTTTTTTATATCCCAAGTTAATTTTTATTATATAAGTAGTCATATGAAGAAGGTATTGCAGACGGCTTAAATTAAAGAAGGAGGAATGGAATCAGCAGTATCCCTTTACAGCACACGGCCCAGCAAATCACACGGCAGAGCTCTCCACATCTCATTAGCCGCAATGAGTACCGCGAGCTTTCTAATAGGTCACATCTTTATCGCGTGAGCCGGGAGGAGCGACTTAACTGTAAGCATTCCAGGGACGACCCTTGCGCTGAAATTAAGAGGTAATAGAAAGTGGCCAGGGTCACCTGGTCAAGACGGATCACGACATTTCCTCATTACTATTTTGCTTGGAGCGTGCCCCGGCCCAAAAATGTCTTTGATAATCTCACTGACAGCAAATAACCCCCACACTGTCATTTAATGAGTTCAGGCGGGATGAGCTGACGATAAGGACCACAGTAAAGTGGTTTGATTAGCGAACTCCTGGCTATGCGGAAGCCATCTACCCTTGTGCTGGCCCTGCAGGTGAAAAGGCAGGAAGGAGCGCCAGGGCCCAGAGCTGGCCGAGACAGCGCCTCTGGGCTGCAAATGGTGGAAGGCGAATTCCAGCTGGAACCCACACTCGATGTCTGGTTTCTCTTTCGCACAACAAGAAAAAGAAATACTTCCACAATTGCTCATCATGTGGCCTTTGGTTGAGCTGAATTACCAATTTACAACCTCTTGTGTTGGGAAGAACGCAAACTGTGCTCTTTTGAGGCAGGAACCAGGGACCTGAAATCATTCAGGCTTCCTTGTTTGTGAGGCCAGGACGAGGCCAAAAATCCATTTCCCCCTCTGCTCTGAGCCCTTGCGATGGGGAGTCAGTTTGTCACCATCTGCACTAACAGAAGTGGACTGGTGTGTGTAGAAGCACACACGGAGGGGATGGGAGGGGCGAAAGGATTTTTTTTTTTTTTGGTTTTTCGAGTTTTTTTAAATGGGGGCAAATTGCTCTCCTGCTGAGATAACAGCGGGCGCAGTGAGCCTCGGTTGTCCTGCGAGCAGCGCGCAGTGAGCCTCAGTCATCCTGCGTTAAGAATGGGCCTTTGGCGCCTTCTCACACAGCTGCAAGGAGAAGGGTGCTGTTCGGAACTGCCAAAGAGAAAAGGGGTTCCTTGTTCCTGGGGGAGACTGTCTTTCTAACCGCATGTTGTCTGGAAGCTCTTGCCTCAGAGCTCCAAGCCTGAGAACTGGAGAAAGGAAGCCGACCAGCCCAGGAACTAGGTGGCAGCTGGGCCACTGAACCCCTGAGAGGAGGTGTCGTAAGCCCCAACATGCGGCAGAAACCAAGGGCATCAAGGATGGAAGACACGGTGATGAAGTTTTGGATAGTGTACCTAAGACCAAAGTGAGTTCCTTAGAGGACCTGGAGACTTAAAACTGGCCTTTGGGCACACGTGGTCACAGGAAAGAGCTCTCTCTCTCTCTCTCTCTCTCTCTTCTCTCTCTCTCTCTCTCTCTCTCTCTCACACACACACACACACACACACACACACACACCTAGACTAGGAAGTTATTGGGCCCAGTAGAGAGGGTAGCATAGGAAAAACTCAATGTAGCATAGCACATAGTCAAGTAGCCAGAGGTGAATGAGTCAGTCTCAACACTCAGAGGTCTCGTCCCAGAGGGAAAGAGGCAACTTTATTCTCAGAATAATGTAATATGCGATTGTGGGATCTTCAAAGAGACCATCCAGTAAAACCGGGAATAGCAACCGCAGTGAGCAGAGTGCCCAGGACATCAAAAGTACACTTTGGAAGTTTTAAGGCTCATAGACAGGCCTCTGGCTGGACTGTCTTCAAAGACATTTTCAGCAGAAAACAACCTGACTCAAAACATTGTCCCTTCAAGTGGGAAGAACGCAGGCTCTGGAAAGCAAGAGAGAATGAGAAGCATCCTGCCCACGAGGGGAGACTGAGAAAGCAAACCGGAGGACAAGCCTGGGAAACCAAGGCCGGCAAGGGACCTGAAGAGGAGGGATGCCTCTGCAGCACCCATGGGAGACACCTTCAGCAACACCCACGGCAGGAGGTGGCTGTCTGAGTGAATAAATAGAGATGGGGGTACGTGATCAACTAGGAGAGGGAGTTCGCTCATGACCCGCCAGGAAACTGTCCATAAACATTTTAACTCTTCAAAACAGGAAGTCGGGTGAGACTCTTCATTTGGCTAATTTTGCCCATCAGTTGTACATGGACCAACCGAGCCGTAGACTCTGGTGACTCTGGAATCTAGACAAGGGCAATGGTTAGCCATTGCTAGATAACAATCACAAACTAACCTGCACACGGCTTTCAGCGTGCTGTCAAGACCTTTCCTTTATGCCCTGCAACACTGGGTTGTAGGTCTCAGGCCTGAGCCTTCAGACCCCAAGCCAAGTATTTTTCTTACAATAAGCACCTTCCATAAACTAGGCCATATGAGGAGCATGTGTTGAGAATGCAGGGTACCTACCTACTTTACAATAATCCGAACGTGTCTGGGATGGGCCCTCGGCCTGCCTACTAGGCTCAGCCAACTTGACCTTCCTAAGAAAGGCATCTAGAGTCCTTTGCTCATGACCATGCTTGGAACTGGAGCTTAATTTTCTTTTGGCAAAATCCAAGCTGCATATTGTTGAACTTGTCCATATTGGGTTTCATGGTCTAAGTTGATGAGGACGACTAACCAGCTGGACCTCTTTCCACCCACATACTAAATTCCCCAAGTTTCCAGAGGACCCAGATGGTCATTTCCAGTCTCGCCGTCGAGAAGGCAGCTTTAAGACACTTGTCTTCAGCTGCCTTCTTCACAACTGCGAAACCCGGACAATGAAACGCTCCTCAGAACAGGGGCTGAATGTGTTTGAGATGGCGTGTCTCAGGAGGACTCTAGGTGTCACATGAAGAGATAGGCTGTGTAATGATGACATTAAGAAACATCTCCATCTACAGAAGGAAGTAAACTACAGGATACAGCAACGGCGCTTGAGATACTTCAGCCATGTTATGAAAATGAATGACGGCAGATACCTGATGATAGCACCGCTTGGAGGAGTGCACAGGAGAAGGTGAAGAGGAAGGCCAAAAAAAGCTCTGGATAGACAGCATAAAGGAAGACCGTGGAGCCTCAAGTATGACAATAACACAAGCATCTAGGACTGCCGAGGACAGGAACAAAAGAAGCACCATAAGGAGCTGCCCCCGCAAACTTGAGCATTGCCGGCATAAATGATGATGATGAAAATCTAAGCCGTGTGTGGTGGCGCACCTTTAATCCCTCACTCAGGAGACAGGAGCAGGTGGCACTCTCTGAGCATGAGACCAGCTTGGTCTACAGAGTGAGTTCCAGAAGAGCCAGGGCTATATAGAAAAACACTGTCTCAAACAAAACAAACAAACAAAAATAAACAAAATAAAAATCCCGTTAAGACTTTAATGACACCAAGGTGGCTTTTCAACCAGTCGAGCATCTAGCCCAAAGAAACAGGTAGGTAGCCAGTCTCTCCTCTCCTCCCCACCTTTCCCCTCCCCTCCTCTCTCCTCTTCTCTCCTCTCCATATTTGTCCCCTTTTTCTTTCTATCTCTTCCCCCCTCCTTCCCTATTTCTCTTATCTTTCAAATATCCCTCCCCTGTGGGACTCAGGATAATCAGAAGACTCCTTTCTCAGAATTCTGGGCCCCCAAGTCTAGCATATGAGAAGGACCATTAAATGCGGGAGGCTTCTTGTTGAAGATATAAAGACTTCAGGTGAACGCTGAAGGCTGGTTTGTGGAGGGGTGGGTCTTGTAGCTCCGTGGTAAAAAGCATGTTTATCATGTGTGAGACCCCCTGAATTCAATCCATAGTGTGAAATAATAAAATAATAATAGTAATAATATAAGGGCCAAGGTATTCGTAAGAATTCTGCTTGGAGCTAGAGAATGACTCAGCAGTTAAGAGCACTGACTGCTTTTGCAAAGAACCCAGGTTCAGTTCCCAGCACCGGCATCTTCCAGACAACTCTAACTCTAGTTCCAGGAGATCTGACACCGCCTCCTGGCCTCCACAGGGACCAGGCAAGCACATGGGACACTACATGCAGGCAGCCAAACAGTCATACACATAAAAGAGTTTTTGAATGTTTTAGCGGAATTCTGATTTTGTATAGGAGGGTTTGCAGGTTTATCTTCTATCACGGCTTCCTGAAATTAGTAGTAGAGGCTTTTCATCTATTAATCCAAAGTGACCATGCACAATATAGAAATCCAACGTATCCTGGGGCAGGAAAATGATATGAATGGTACATAAGCAAGAGAAAGATTTACACCTAAGAATCCACTCCTCCTGTTCCTGCCTCCTCTGCCTCCCACCCTCCTGAGTGCTTCCTCTCTGGAGTTCTTACCACCCTGCTTCCTTGCAGCCAACTCTGACACAGGAAGTCTCCACCCAAGCTCCCATTGCTCCACCCCATGCCAAGAGCACTCCCTCTGTATTGTCCTGGTTGCCCTCTGCTCTTCCTTTGAAGCTCCCTAGCTGGCTCTAGGAAGCCCTCGAGATACTCTATTCTCCAACCTGCAGCTTGCCAAAGTCCCTAGCATATGCTCTAGTTAAATATTGGGAAACGCAACAATCATTTACGAGTAAAGATTGACAAGTCTCAGAGGTTGGAAGGGAATCCCAGAATTTGACGGTTTTTAAATATTTCTCTAGCTAGTGACAACATTGTAAACTTCAGCTTCTTCGCCTGTAAAATGAGGTTCGGGAGCTTCATTGTAACATTCTAGAAGTTCAAAGCTTGGCCAAAGTCATGCTGAAAATCCAGCATAGAATTCACTCCCTTGATAAGGCTATAGACTGACTCTTCATTCTGTTATGGGGTAGCCATGTAGAATAGCCAAGCAGACCTGCTGGATTCCTTTCCTTACTTTCAATGTGTAGCAACTGGAAGACAAGGTGATAACTCGCCTCTCCATGCCCGTGAATACGTTATTTTTTAAATGTGTATAAGAGTTCAACTTCATGTATGTATGTGCACCACATGCACGTCCAGTGCCTGAGGTGGTCATGGAAGGTTATCAGATCCCCTGGAAGTAGAGTTACACATTGTTATGCCACCATCTCGGGTGCTGCGACCAAACCCAGATCGTATGTAGGAACAACAATGTTCTTTTTTATTGTTTTTATTGAGCTACATTTTTTTCCACTTCTTTCCCTTCCACCCCCTCCCTTTCTACCCTCTCCCATGGTCCCCATGCTCCCAATTTACTCAGGAAATCTTGTCTTTTTCTACTTCCCATGTAGATTAGATCCACGTATGTCTCTCTTAGGGTCCTCTTTGTTGTCTAGGTTCTCTATGATTGTGATTTCCATGCTGTTTTTTCTTTTCTTTATGTCTAAAAATCACTTATGAGTGAGTACATATGATATTTGTCTTTCTGAGTCTTAGTTACCTCACTCCATACGATGTTTTCTAGATCCATCCATTTGCCCGCAAATTTCAAGATGTCATTATTTTTTCTTCTGTATAGTACTCCATTATGTAAATGTACTACATTTTCCTTATCCATTCTTTGGTCAAGAGGCATTTAGACTGTTTCCAGGTTCTGGTTATGACAAATAATGCTGCTATGAACATAGCTGAGCACATGTCCTTATGGTATGATTGAGCAACCCAAAAATAGTATTGCTGGGTCTTAAGGCAGGTATTTCCTAATTTTCTGAGTAATTGCCATACTTCTATCCAAAAAGACTGTACCAATCTGCACTCCCACCAGCAATGCAGGAGTGTTCCCTTTACCCCACATCCTCTCCAGCATAAGTTGTCATCAGTGTTTTTGATCTTAGCCATTCTTACATTCTTACAGGTATATAGGATCCAGCCATGATAAGCTAAATATGAACAGATCGCCCAAAGGAAGTTCTTTACTTCCAACCATTATCACCTGCCAAAGTAGGACTCGGCCATCGATAAATTTAATAAAGGCCTGAGTCTCAGTAGTTTACCCTGAAGCAATACCTGGTTGCAGGAAGAACCACAAACTGAGATTTAGAGGTTGGAAAAGAATCACAGAATTTGGCAGTTTTTAAATATTTCTCTAGCTAGTGACAAAATTGTAAACTTCAGCTTCTTCGCCTGTAAAATGAGGTTCAGGAGCTTCATTGTAACATTCTAGAAGTTCAAAGCTCAGCCAAAGTCATGCCAAAGAACCACCCAAGAACAGACCACCCAAAGGAAATGCCTAATATTCCAACTGCTGTAGGTAGGACCACCTGCCAGCACACACTCACCAGGACACCCCTAGACAAATGTCAGACAGTCAGGGGTCCTGAACCTTAGAAACCCTCACCCCTACCTTTACTACTATAAAAACCCTACTCTAATGAGCTCGGGGCTCTCCAATTATTCCAATACATTGGACATGCAGAGAGACCGAGTTTGCAAACTTGCACAAAATAAAGAAAGGTTCTTTTGCTTTTACATATGGGACTCGGTCTACTTGTTGGATTTTGAGGGGACTTTGAAGATTTGAGCATAACAGTATCTCAAGGTTGTTTTGATATGCATTTCTCTGATGGATAAGGATGTTGGGCATTTCCTTAAGTGTCTTTCAGACATTTTAGATTTTTCCGTTGAGAGTTCTCTGTTTATGGCTGTACCCCAATTTTTATTAGATTATTTGTTTTTCTGATGACCAATTTCTTGAGTTCTTTGTATAATTTGGAGATCAGCCCTCTGCCTGATATGGGGTTGGTGAAGATCTTTTCCCATTCTGTAGGCTGCTGTCTCAGTCTGAGCTCCAGCACGATGGTCCATTAGGTGGTGGATGGTAACCAGGTCTGTCTCAGTCTGAGCTCCAGCACGATGGCCCATTAGGTGGTGGATGGTAACCAGGTCTGTCTCAATCTGATCTCCTGCACGATGGCCCATTAGGTGGTGGAAAGTCAAGAAACGCTCAGCTCAGCTACGTGGCAGTGAAAATAAGTGAGTAGCGTGATGCCTTGAACTGCACAGATATGGGCAGGGACTGCCCACGTGTGCTCCATGGCCGAAAGAATGTTCACAAACTTTGGGCCCCTTTGCTCATCCCTTAAATTTGTAATCCCATGCTGTGTAAGAACAAATGACACATAAGCCAGGTGTAGTGGTGCACGCCTTTAAACCCAGCACTCAGGAGGCAGAGGCAGACAGATCTATGTGAATTCAAGGCCAGCCTGGTCTAGATAGTGAGCTCCAGGACAACCATAGCTACATAGTGAGACCTGTAATAAAAAAGACAAAAACAAAAACAGCATTTTAAAAAAGGAACAAATCCCAGCATGTGGGAGGCAGAGGCAGGTGGATCTCTGAGTTCAAGGCCAACCTGGTATACAAAGCAAGTTCCAGGACAACCAGGGCTATGCAGAGAAACCCTGTCTCAAAAGAAAAAGGAGGAGAATAAAGGGGAGAAAGGGGGAAAATGATGCCAGGAGCCCAATTCCAAAGAGATTACAGCACAGACCCCAAACTAGCTGTGTGGCTTTGAGTCCTGTTCAGCAAACACCAGAGCGCCATCGTACTGTTTAACACAGATGCCTCTGTTTCCATCTGTGAAGTAGCAGAATCACAGTACCTGCTTAGAAGGGGCTCACGAATCAGAGCCTAGTGCTAGCTAGAAGTCAGCTGCTGCTTGAACCATCGAGACGGCTCAGTGAAGAAAGGCGCTGGCCACCAAGCCCAGTGACCTTAATTAAATCCCAAGGACCCACATGATGAGAGGAGAAAATCAACTCCTGACCTCCACACACACCATGGCATGCATGTGGACGCGCACACGCACACACAAAGAGAAACAGAGAGATGGAGAGACACAGAATACTGCCCTCATGTGTAAGAACACAGAAAACATGAAATCTGAGACTGAAAACACACGTGTGGAACAGTGGTCATAGGAAAACATTTGTCTGTAGTACAGAGAAGCAATTAGTAAATCTATTGTTGAAAAATTTCTGTTTTGCTTAGTCAAAACCACACTGAGGACAATGGTGGCAAGTGAGAATTCCCAAGAGGAGGTGTGATTTGCACAACACACGTGCCCCTTGCCACCAGTTCCTACCACAACACACATGCCCCTTGCCACCAGTTCCTACCACAATACACGTGCTCCTTGCCACCAGTTCCTACCACAACACACGTGCCCCTTGCCACCAGCTCCCACCTCAAACCATGTAGCTGAGTCCAATAGCAGCCCCTGAGACCACCCACATGGTCTCAGGTCATGCTGGAGCAGGGGACTGCTCTCACCTCCTGGTAGGATCCTGCTCATCACATACCTGCCAAGGACAAGCCACACCTAAGGCAAACATCTCTCCCTATGGTAACCATTCTCTACTCTGTTGTCAGGTCTTCAAAGAGAAGCCTGATGCCAACTGTTCTCTTCTGGACCTGGCTGCAGCCAGGTCCCTCAGCTGTCAAAGAGTGCAGCACAGCAGACCTCTCCCAAGTTCCCACCCACTGAGCCTACACAGATGCAGTGGGAAGCAGGATAAGCAACCGTACTACTGAGAAGTGAAGGCAGCTCTGGGAAGACGTGGGCCTCTTTATCTTCTGAAAAAGGTGGCTGAAGTCTCAGAGCAAGAGAATTGAAGTAAAGGTTGGGATGAGCTTTGTATCTCCTATTCTAGACTCTGTTTCACCACAATGGCTTTTCCAGCAGCAAGGTGACTTGAAGCCATAACAGTTAGCCACAGATTAATTTAAAAATTATTCATTAACCTCTTAGCCATTCTCTCCCATTCTTGAGATTAGATGCTGTCTGTCACTATCTTACAGTTCCTTTTCAAGGGACTGAAATCAAAATCTTGTGAATGGCACTTATCTCAGCTGCTAGGAGTGTGCCTCATGGTTTCCTATCATGGTTCTTTAGTCTAGTATTTGCTTAAGCTATCTATCCTGTTGGTTAAATGCATCCATTTTTATATGGTAAACTCCATGCTACATGCAGGAAGAAAAAACAGTCAAAAAGACTGCCAAGGCTCCACTGCAGCCAATGTCTCCTCCATTGGGCTTGTCGTACATCAAGATCCTTCGCTGTTTAACATCCATCCACGCACACAAACCAAAACAGGTCCCTGAAAATGCCTCATGAATAGATCAAATTGGCTTGCAATGCAAGGCTCTTGAATAAAACACTGGTAAGCCTACTTAAGTAATTTTGGCAAGATAGTAATATAATGAATATATCATTGGCTGTCCTGGGCATAGTGACTGAGGCATGAATATATATGCAGATGTTTATCTACCAGCAGAGTTAGAGAACCTGATATCAGGAAGGGACAAGAACAGATGCAGAAGGTGACAACCCAATGCATCGTTCCTAGATAGAGCAATATCCTTCCCTGCTTGAGTGTTCATTATCTGACCCTAGTGGACATAGTCTATCCATGGAAAGTACAACTTTTTAAGGACCTTAGAAACTCATATACAGGTGTGTGCACATGTGCATCAGCGCCTACAGAGGCCAAAGGAAAAGGTCACATCCCCTGGAGCTGGAGTTACAGGCAGTTACGAACCACCCAGTGTGGGCAGTGCTGGGGACTGATCTCGGGTCCTCTGCAAGAGCAGCAAGCATTCTTAACCACTGAGCCATCATCTCTCCAGCCCCACGAAATACAATTTAAAAATTTGCCTTTTGAAAGAAGCATCCCTCTTTCAACGAGCTAAGTAACAACACAAAAACTGAATTCAAACTTCCTCGTGGTCTTCCCACCGTGGAGGGAGATGCAAGGGAAGGGCGCTGGAATGTGCTGGGTTTGAGGCGTAGCTCCCATGGAACACAAGACAGCCACAAACCTCTTGAGCGGTCGGAGTCCAAGGTAAGCTGCTTCACAAACACTCAGCCAATAATAAAATGTTTTGAAAAGCACTTAGGCTTAATGGGTTGAGGTGTTAACTCTGTGGAAGCGTCTGTTACTATGGAGAGGGACTTTTCGACAACACGGCAATGCCACAGGCCAGAAAAGAAACGCCATTAGGAGGAGTCACACCACATGGAGGAACCACACGACAAAGCAGCTCAGGGGAGGTGAAAGCAATCCTGCCAGGCCACGAAGGATACTGAAGGGACCAGGGGTCTCCAGTTAGGACCAGGACCGTCTTTGCATTCCAAGATGCCTCGTGGGTTTCGTCAGGCTTCCTAACACCCAGAAGTCCCCAGAGCTATCACAGACCAGCCCTCTAGGCCAACCCACCAGCTCTCATTCTGCCAGCCCCTTCCTAGCTATCAGGTCAGGCATACCAGTGATGAGGTCCAGACCCTCCCCGGTGTGCGGATCTGTGTGCAGATGTGTGTGCAGGCATACCTGCCGGATCTTCGGTCTTCACAGCACACTCTGCCAGACTCTCTGGACATTCTGTAAAGAGATTCTCTACATTCTCTACATTCTGTAAAGAGATGACTAGGCTTTCCCTTGTCTAAGGGGATGGCCTCCAGGGGCAATATTCTGCCATTTCCTATGAGATGAAGCCTTTGAAAGGATCCCAGTCTCTCAGCTCTCTTCAGTCCTGCCACACCCTGAGTGTTCATGTTCTGCCATCCAGAGCCATCTGTCAGTCTTCTTTGGGGCAGTACACCAAGGAGCAAGATGCAAGGGAAGGGCGCTGGAATGTGCTGGGTTTGAGGCGTAGCTCCCATGGAACACAAGACAGCCACAAACCTGGTGGAGCAGACTGGTTCATGCTAACACCATTTGACATATGCGCTCCTGGTGGTCTTCTATGGTGCAAGACACTGGGAGGGGCCAAGATGTGGACCCGCTAAGTGTCTTTGGCCCCAATAGTTCAGTCATCTGAACTACTGTTCAGCAACCATCTAATACTTTGAAATGCTTTCTTCATCGGAAACATTGAGTCTCCTGCCCTGAAACTTATAATGTTCCCTAAAACAGATTAGATGTTCTTTTATAAGGAGACCACAGACCTGTCCACGCAGGTAGAGACGTGGGTCCAGGGTTTGATTTTTCTAATTATACACATACATGTAAGACACTGGCTGTTTCTTCTTCTGCAGCTGTGATAAAATACCTCAGTGAGGGCAAGATAGGATGTGCTTGTTTTGAGGCAGAGGACCAAGTCACAGTCCACTGTGGCAGGAAGCCACAGCAGCAAGGGATGTAGGGAATGGTTCTCATTGCACCCACAGACAAGAACCAGAGAGTTACAAGGCTAGCTCTCAGCTCGCTTTCTCCATCTCATACAATCTAAGTTGTCCAGGGAATGGCGCCACCCAGAGTGAGCAAGTTTTCCCATCCCAATTAAAGCAATGCCCAGAAGCCTCTATCCCAGGCAACTCTAGATTATGCCAAATTGACAATAACACAGTATCACAGTTTCTTTCTTTCCCAATAGTCAGTCATGTCTTGCAAATAAAACTCAAATTCGTTAAAAGGAGATGAGAGGAGCTGGGGAGATGGCTTAGTCTGTAAGTGCTTGCTACAAATCGTGGTGATCTGAGTCTGATCACTGGACCCATGTGAATACCCATTACTAGGAAGGCACTCGTAATCTCAATACTAGGAAGACAGAAGGGGGTCACTTAGGTCTTACCAGCCAACTCAGCCTAGTAAGAGAGCCCCGGGTCACAACAAAAGACACTATCTCAAAAAACAAGATGGTGCCAAGCATCTATAAAGACACATGCCTTTATCCCCAGCACTTGGAGACGGGCAAGTAGATTTCAGGTCTATATAACAAGTTCTAGGCCTGTTGGGGCTACATAAGGAGACTCTGTCTTAAAAACAAAACAAAGGTTATAGAGGTTATTAGGTTAGGTGGGTTAAACTGTGCTATCCATACAGAGAAAGACAGAGAGAAGGTAAATAATGTCTGTCACTGGCCCTTGGCCCTAAAAGAACTTCTGATTAAGTGTGGCACCTAGGCCCTACTAAGGTCTGTGCTCTCTGAGAGAGCAGGCTAGGTCTGACTCCTTCACCAGCATGGCCTCAGCACCTACACAGGTGCCTGGGTTCAAAGAAAGGGATTCACTCTTGTGGCAGAGTGAAATCAAATGCCTTGGGTTGGGCTCCAAGTCTTCTGCCTTGAGGAACTTGGAAGAAGAGCTGGTCTCTCTGAGTGCCTACATGGCCAACAACAGACACGAGGAAGTTTTGCTAAAACTACAGGTGTATTCCTCCAGGCCTACCTCATTCTCGTTCCTCTTAAAGAACCTCTTCTTAGCTTTTGAATAAGGACTTCGGTTTTCACCTGGCTCTGGGCCTCAGGAACCAGCTGTGGCTGCCAGGGTGATTGAGGTAAGCCACGGCACTATATAACTCGCTAACATTTGCCTATGATTGGGTACTCTAAGCTGGCCTCAAACTCACTGCGCAGCCAAGTATTTCTAGGTGGGTCCTCAGCCCTTCTCATCTGACATAGGCTGATTCCCTCAACCTTTCCTTCTCTTCCTGCTCATCCTTACCTTCCTCTTTGCCATATTGAAGCATAAGCAACTCAACAGACCCATCTCTCTCTGTCCCTTGTCCCTCAAATTCCTTCTTCTACTCTCCTTCACCTACCCCACTTCTGTTGGACATCAGCGCAAGCTTTGCTTTCTTCTGTGGCCCTTGTAGCTGTGTCCTATGACCGCGGATGATCTTGTCCAGCCTCACCCTGACTATGGCCTCGGATGTGCTTACTTAACCTTACCCTCAGACTCATCACTGTGGCCTTGACCACAGAGCACCTGTAAACCCCTATCTCTAGAGCAGGGCAGATTATTCAGCGCTTTTCATGGGGACCAGATTCCATTCTGGGCTGAGTGTACTGACTCCATGCCCATCCCCGCCCAGCTAGCGCAAGGCTCTGAATAAGAAAGGAGCTCAAGTTCCCCTAGCGGAGGAGGATTCGCAGCTGGGATGCTCGAGCCAAGATTTTAAACCTACCATGTGTATCACTCGCTTCCTGGTCCCCCATAGCCCACTACCTCCAGACTTGTCTCCTTCATAGAATAAACTTGTTACCCCTTCAACACACTCATGAAGCTTGAGCCATGCAATCCCAGGACAGGGTTTTTTCCTCTACCATTCATGTTGGAGGTCAATGTCTCAGACAGGAATTTATGACCTTGGTCACAGTACCTAAATATAAGCCATTTAATCATCCAGCCCAGACTCTTCATCTTGTAGCTGAGGTCTCCACCCTTGGCCATGCTCAGCCCGCTACCCCATACAAATCTCATTTCCAGACGTTTGATTCACTCTTTTGCCCATTTTCCCTTGAAGATACAAGGTCACTCTCGCCTCTGAATTTCTTTTTCTCATGATCTCTAGCTTACAGTGTTGGTCCATCAATTGCCTAAGTAGTTTAAAGTCACCACACTAGACCAGACAAGAGTTTGCTGTTTTCTACTATTGCCTCTCACGCCCATCTCCATTCTAAAATGTCCATTTGGTGAATCTTAAATTGGCAAGAGTGATTGTATCCCTGATGGCGGGGAGGTGGAGACAGGCAGATCATTGATGCTCACTGGCCTAGCCTACTTGGCAAGTTCCAGGCCAGGTAGAGACCCTGTCTCAAAAAAAGATTATGTGTGTCCTAAGGAAAGATATTTGAGTGTGCGTGTGTGTGTGTGCGCGCACACACACACACACTTCTGAGCCATCAGCGATAAGATGATAGTACAATTTACTTCTAAGCTACAGTTCACTAAATCGTGGGGAAAGCCAATGATGAAGAAATGACCCTTGCTGACATGCCTTATTGACAGAGCGGCCACACAAACCACGTTCAATACCTCTCCAAGGCAGCTGCTGGTTTGCTTTAGGGGGTAATGTAAATGCTGCCACCACCACTGATGGACCGTCCTCTCCATATTCCACCGCCCCCATTCATGGATTAGTTAATAATCTAGTAGGTTTCTCTTCCGGGCAGAGAGCAATCAGCAAATCAGAAGCCTTCCAAACAGACTGGAAGTGGGTGGTTTCATTGTCTGCATTCCCAGTCACCTTGCCAACAGCCCTCGGGATTCAGAAATGTCATTACAGATTCTGTTCAAGAAACGCAGGACCCCTCAACATGGCCGCGGTCACCCCACACTGCCTCCATCCTTGAGGCACACTCTGCCCTTAGGGAACTGCGGCCAGGGGAGAGCCACTATTTTGTCTGATGCCGTACAGCCTGTTCAACTTTTGCATAGCAATTCAGCAAACACAGTTTTAAGCATTCAATTCTACTTCTACAGCTCCTTAAAATTCCCTGCAATATAATTATACTGATGGGAATGCAGAAAGATAATTGCTTTTAGAGGAAAGTTTCTCCTTTGTTCCGTGTTCATCTGGCTTCCAGAAATGGAACAAGAGCCCTTGAACAGCAGAAATACGCATCCATGTGTCTCTAGTTATCATTTATTTACAAAGATAGACCTTGACAAATGTAATTTGTTCAATAAAATTAAAAGGACGCACGATAATTCACTTAGACAAAGAGACTTGAAAGGGGACGTCATCGGCGGCCGCGCCGTCCATCATCCCGAATGATCAGCTGACTTTGAAGAAGTGGCAGGTGCTCGCCTTTTGGAATGCAGCATTGAAACAGTATTTAGAACGGGGAAAGAAAGAAAGAGAGCTAGGAATTGGAGCAATTCTTTATTCAGGCAATAATTATACAAATTAGATCTATGAAAGCCAGAGAGTGACTGTGCCTTGAACCCTGTCTGTATGCATAGAACAATGGGGAAATTAATAATTAAATCTATTACATATGCTCATAATTCAATACAAAAGATACCTCAGTAGTTCAAACACTCCTGTATTTTCATTTGAATAAGGCTTTCACACATTCTACTCATTATATATGTATTATATTTTAAATTTAACAGCTTATTTTGTTGCCTTTATGTTTGAATTAATAAGGGCACACTTTAATGTACTAATGGGGAATTGCATTAGCCAGCTTCACAGACAGAACTTTGAAAAATCTCCAGTTTCCCAAGGGTGAAATCAATTTGCCCCGTAACGTGTTGTCTCACAGACACATCTGGAATCTCAGAAGAACAGCTCCCCTCTATGAGCTTCTGATTTGGGTCCCTGTGCTCGAAAGAAGATCTCCAGAGTAGAAACCTTTGCTGAATTGAACAGACCCACTAAGATCATCTGTGGCATTTGGCAGCCTTTTAGGCAGCTAACAGGATTTGTATGCTTGGCCCGTGTTATTTTTCCAGGAAGCAAAAATAATTTTCCTATGAAAAAGTACGGGCTTGTTTTTAATCCAATAGTTCACATTCACACCCCGCCCCCGTTGACTCTCCTGCTTCTCTTCATCCACCATTTTCTGATCTTCTCACCTGTGGAGCTGGAAGATGACAAGGACATCAGAGACAGTCATCAAGAGAGAAGGACACAGAAGCAGTAAGGCAGAGAGCAAGAGAAGAGGGGAGAGAGAGAGAGAGAAAGCACCCATGGTGGGTAATGTTGATGGGAGGGTCCCCATAACTGCAGAGTTGACAATGAACCCTGCCAAAATTACTAGTCCAGAACAGGAGGAATCAAGGTTGAACCGAAATACTAGGGAGCAAAATGAGCTCACGGAGTGGGGCCCAATTTCCTAGATAACAGAGCGGCTCCGCTGGAAGATTGAGTATGGAAGGTTACCGTCCAACCCTTCATCTAACCCCCCACCACCCAGAAACCAGACAAAGAAGTCAGCAGCTACACCAGAGAAGGAGAGGAAGTCAAACCAGCTGCTTCCATCTCGGTGCAAAGGGACTGCCACCAGACCCAGGGTAGGGCTGGGCGCACGTGGCCCCGCTTGCCTCTTCCCACACCGCAGTATGACAAGGAGGTTTGTGCCTTCGGAAGAGAGCCAACTCCAATGACGCTAATTGCATTGCAGATTTCTAGCGTCATTAGCAATTCTTAAAATTGCATTTACGCTGCTCAAGTTCCCTATTCCCAGCCTGGTAGGCGGAGGGGCCAAGTCTCTGAAGGGGCTCTAGGTTACTGTGGAAATTCAATTGGACACATAGGCTTCAGGTGTGCAGGTGGAGGCTGGCCAGCAGGGATTCACAGCCTGGGAAAAATGCTTGTTTGTCTTATTTTAAATGCTGATTGCCGGGAGAATAAACAAAACCCGCAGCTAAATGGGCCTTAAAGGAACACTGAGAATTTTGGAAAAGAAAAAAAAAAGCCTTACTGAGGAACAGTTGGAAGTGGCCCTGTGGGTCCTATGGTGACAAGCACCATCCAAACACCCCGAGCGATGAGACAAACTTGCATTGGAAATAGTTGGTGAAGAAATCACCACCCTCCTTTTGTTTGTTTGTATTTAAAACAAATGAAGAAAATCCAGATGAATTGGTGTCCCTGCTTTGTTTGTTTGTTTCCTTAAAGAGAACATATTTGCTCATTAGGAAGGCTAGACAGCGAGCTCCTGAAACAAAAGCCTGAAGTCAGTGTCTCTCCGGAGCTATGGCAAGGACACTTGCCCCGGTGTTCCCCAAGCCACACAGCTCCATCGCAAAGGGACAGCCTCAGAGCACAGCAGAGGTCAGAATCGGCTTGTGCCAAAGATGCCGTCTCTTGACACTGGGGCAGGGCTCTGTGCAATCAGGACCTCCATTGTGGAGTCACCGAAAGGCTACCAGCACCATCCCCTTCTGTTGGGAATGCGGCTCTGAATCTGTCACCAGAGAAGGGGCTTACTCCTGGGTGTTCCTTCTAACAATTTAGCCCAGGTAATTAAGTTGCTAAGCACACACAACATGTGCACACTTATAAATATGTATTTTGTCTAAAGCACTACGTACGAACACATACATTGAAGGAGTATATAGCTTCTAATTGGGCCACCTTCTCAAGATAATCAAGCCAGTTTTAATCCTCCTGTCTCAAGCGGGCTAGCAAGCAAAGGAGCAGGTATGGTTTACTGAGCTCTTTTCATTTGCCACTAGTGTAGTTTAGTATAGATCATACTTCCTGTGACGTCACCGGTGGTGGGAAACTGAGGCTGAAGACACTATCTTCTACCCTGCTGTAGCGAAGGGTAAGACACAGAGGCCAGAAGGCACCCACATGGAAGCCCTCATCTTGGACCCTTGCCTTCTCTCTCTCCTTCTCTTCTGCCAACCCAACCCTCCATGTTCTACCCATCATGCCTTTGATCTCACGGTCAAAGTGCATGTTGGAATTATTTCCCTGGGCCCGTGGTCCCAGCCAGCAGCAACACCGAGCCCTGCCCTAGACACAGATGTTGTAATATAGAAAAGAAGGCTGGGGAAGAAAAACTGTTCTGAAGTCAAACCAAGTTGCCCCTAATCTCACAGACTGACAAGTATACCTCTGTGAGCTTCCAGTTTAAAGAAGGCAGGAAGGGGACCAATCACCCCAGAGTTCATGTCAGGTTCTCCAGAGTGCAAAAGGGTGAGGCAGCACCGTCTGGGTTGGGGGACACCCCCACTCCAGTGTGTCTTCCGTTAGCACTCTGCAGGGAGGAATCCCGGCAAAGGAACACAACGGTGACTATAGGTTCAGGGTGGTAGAGGTCAGGGCTCCGGTGGTGGAGGTAGATGAACGATGGAGACTAGGAGTTCTGTAGCAGAAGGCAGGGACTCCAGTCCGGGAGCCCAAGAGGCCCAGGAGCTGCCTGAATGGGGCAAAGGATATGGCGCCACAGACAAAAAGGATAGGCGACATCCACCTGGGAAAACCACCTCGGGATTTGAGATGTGACAGGGAATCTGTGGTTCCCAGGAAAAAGAACCAATGTGAGCAGAAAGTTAAAACACTCCAGCAGGCCTCTGAGGGACACACCGGGCATCAGTGAGGGGTGGGACACACAGTGCCTGAAGCTGGTGACAACAGGGCCGCTGTTGTCCCCTTCCCATCACACAGTCCAGTTCCAGGCAGGCTCTTGTGGTCAGCAGACAGGCGCCCTCGGTGTGTGTAGGGGGTGTCTGTAGGCCTCCACAGCCTCCTGCTCAATACTCCAACCCTCCTGCTGATGCCACTCAAAGCAAAAGAGTAAGTAATAATAGGGCAGGGAGAGACCCCAGATAAAAAGAGCTTAGCCCTTTTGTGCGTCAAAAACTGGGCGGCAGCAACACCCTCGCCTCCTCGCCCCCACTATGCAGCACCTGCTATATCCTAAGACTGGAGCCAGGGGATGGATGGAGGAACCTGGTTGAGGGAGTTGATGGAAAGCCAAAGCGAAAGGATTTCCCAGGGCCACTCGCGTCCTAGCCAGCGGCCTGTGAGCCTCAAACAGCCAGGATGTTCCTGTGGCGCCACCTCGTGTCCAAGGCTCAGACGACGCCCGGGCAAAGGCCTCAAATTCAGACTGAGACTAGTCATGGGACCTCAGAGTCAGAACTGCAATCTCTAAAGCCATGAGACAGGATGGGGGTAGGAGCGGGATGTTTCCTGGCTGTGGACCAGGGGTACCCTTCAGCTGGGCAAAGCCTCACGTAGACCTCTCCTGCCACTAAATCTAAGCTGCACATTTGCCAGAAGGACCGGGAAAAATGACGCTCCCTTTCTGAGACCATGAGGTGATGTCTGGTTTTCCCTCAATACAATGGCAAGCCGATTATTAATTCATCCAGAAAAAATATAGATGCTGTCATCGTATAAACATGAGTCCCCGAGCAGAACTGAGCCTCGGACCATCTGGAGGTGCAACAAGCGAGGCTTGCTGAACTTCGAGAGGGATAAAGGAAAATCCAGTTTTATTTGATGGGAAATAGAAGATGAGGGAAGACCCCGAGGTGGAAAGAATGAAAACCTGGGGTCCAGGATGTGACCCCAGAGCTCTGGCTTCCGCCCTGCTTGGTTATCTGTGTGACCTTGACCAAGGGAAACGGTGTTCCTCTCTCCCAACCAAGCTGTGAGGTTCAGATTGTGGCTTCCCTGCAACAGCCGAGGAAATGGTGGCTCCAGGAGTTTATCCAAGGTCAGGCCCAGGTCACACCACACCAAGCTTCCTACCCACATCTGTCCAGAGTCCACAAACATGTTGCTTTGACAAGTCCCAGGCCCTCTGCTCTGTGATTCTGTCTGCAACAGAAAGAGGCTGAGTACCAAGGACTCAGGGTCCCTTCCAGAAATAGCAAACTGATTCTAGGGTTTCACTGGTCCCTTAAAACTCGGTTTTAGCGCACACAAACGCCACGGCGGTAACAAAAGGGCCCTTTAAAAAGATTTATCCACCTATAAAATCCATCGGGTTTTATTTCCCACTATGGGCAAAGAACAGCAAAACAAATGTTAGGACATCAAATCCCCTTTAAAATTTAGGATGGGGGGCAAGGAGACTCTGCCCGTGTCGTGGGGTGGCGACAACGGTGGCTGGAGCAGCAGAGTGGTCCTCAGCAAAAGCCAGCGGGGGACACTGCTTATCTGGAGCACTGGCCTCCAGGGCTAATTGCATTCTGACAATTGTTTAGACTTGATAAACACAGCAGTTTATCTGGCTACCCGTTCAGATCTGGACAGAAGAAGACAGAGGCCCCTTTGCAATAACTTCAGAGATAAAGCTTTCCTATCTGAGGCCGTTGATCTCCTCCTTCAAGGGTCCTGTAGTCCAGCAACTGCCACTCTGAAAGAAGGAAGTGGGGGCCGCAAGCAAAGGGTTCACAGTGGGCCTGACCTGCCTAGAATTTTCCCTCACTACTAACCCCTACAGGGTAGCCAGCCTAAGGCATTGGGCAGTTCAGTAAATAGAGCCAGGGTATGTGAAACTGGACCCCAAAGCCAAGGTCACCTACCACAGGTCCCTTTACCTCAGGAATCCTTCTTCAGCTTGCTTGCATGGAGGAAAAAGGGAATGTTAAGCCTTAACCAACAAAACCAAACCAGGAGGCAAACCAACCACAGCTCAGCAGGCACTGCTGGGCCACAAGCTCACCATGAGACCAAATGCAAGTCAAAGCTTTCCGGACCTACTTTTTGCCTCTGACACCACGGTGGTGTGTGCAGAACATCTAAAACCTTCTGGACATACAGCATAGCCCTCAGCTGAACCCGCTGGGTCCTCACGTGTGTCACAAGAGGCCAGAGGGTTCACCAGCAGCCGTTTTCCTTGTTTCCCTCACCTCAGGTCCGCTTTGTCCCTCTTCACGCAGGCCTCTCATTCCCTACCTACATCTCCATCCTCATTACCAAGTTGGCTAAGGAAGACATGTGTTCCTTACCTTATGAAGACCAGTCCTACTGAGGGGACCCCCGAGGACTTCCCCTGGGTTCATTGGACACCTGTCTGCCATTGTCATGAAGACACGAGGCCAGACTTGGGTGTAGGTAGCTCACTGTAGCATGCAGAGATCCTGGGTTCCAGCCCGTACCACCACTGTTGTAAAAATAAGCAGAACATAAGACAACATGGCTGGTCCCCTCCCTCCCATCTCCTGGCTTCCACCAGAAGCTCCTCAGCTTCCAGATATCCTAATGGAGGGCAGTAGGAGTTTTCATCAAATAAGAATGTTGTGGGTGGAATATTGAGCAATCTCCTGCCTCAGTTCCATCCTTCCTCATGATCCAATTGCCCCCACTAGCAAAGCCATTGGTTCAACAGAATAGCAACCAAGAGTTAAAGTCTAATCATTCCAAAATGCTGGCCTGACACCACCCCACTCTTCTGAAAACCCTTCAGAAGAACTTCAGAGGCACGCGGTTTAGCGGCATCATGGGAAGAAAAAGCGTGAAGAAAGCGGGTGCTGCAATACAACCTTTCTACCTCAGGAAGGTGCAACTAGGAACCTGCCCTTATTTTCACGTCTGGTGGATGAGGAGAAGGAAGGGAAGGATTTCCCTGGCAGGAGGCCTCCGGGTTGAAGTAATCCCTCTACTGGGGGCGGGCGGGTAATCATCACTGCTCCAAACTCCTGGCTGCTCAGGACTCACACTAGGTACTACTAACAGGGCACTGGCAAAGGGAGTGGGTACCAGTGCTGATGGATTTACACAGTGTGTGTAATTACGGTTACAAAACTCCATGTCAGTCAAGGCTAGCCCCCCGACCCCACCCTTTAGGGCAGCCCTACCTCCCACTCTACCCGGCCACTGGCAACACCATCTGATCCCCACCCCCATGGCAGCCCTGTCCCTCACCCCTACACTGGTGTCTGTTTTCTGTCTTCCTTTTGGGCTGTGATTCATGGCAGATATTAGAAAGGAAATGGCGCCCTTTGTTCTTTCAACCGATGCTCTTATCTTTACAGGGTTCTTCCAGCTCATTTATGTGATGTCACACGGGGAAGCAGTGTTGCCAATCTGCCTCAGGCACTGACTTCAGTATAGGAAAGCTCCAAACAAATGCCAGTCTCTGAGCGGTATCTCTGGGGCGCAACTAGGGAACGCCTAAAGATAATGGGAGGTGGGGGTGTTCGCTTCCTGGGGCAGGTGGAAAGTTCTTACCCTCTTGTCCTCCCAGGTCAGAGAAGTCAGATTCCTGCTGGGCACAGCCCCAAGGACATGTCAGCTCAGAAGTACAGATGCCAGGTCCTGAGGGGTTGTCCATAGCCAAAGAGTTGGATGGCTATCTCTCATGACCTTCAAAACAAAACAAAACCAGGGTTGGTTGCATGTAGCCCAGGCTGGCCACAAAGTCACCATATTCACAAGCCTGATTTTGAACTTCTAATGTTTCTACCTCCACTCCCAAGCACTAGGAGTGAGGCACAAGCCACTACGCCCAGTTTTGAAGTCCCTTTTGAAAATGTCATAAAAGACATGCAGTGTGCGTCTTTCATTCCTGTTGAATACAGTTCAATTCCTACTCCTATTGAAACCAAACAGGCCAGAGGAAGTCGGGAGGGGGAAAAGAAGCACTGAATCAAGGGTTGGTCCGTGTCTCAGAAAACTCTCTTTCTTTCTCTCTCTCTCTCTCCCTCCCTCCTTCCCTCCCTTTTTCTTTCTTCTTTTAGCCAGGGTCTCCCTTTGCAGCCCTAGGTGGCCTGAAACTTTACCTGTAGACCAGGTTGGCCTTGAAACCACAGCGATTCACCTGCCTCCTCCTCCCAGGTGCTAGGGTTAAAGGCACGAGCCTCTTTGCCTAGTCTGAAAACTTTTTTCTTCTCTTTGGACAGACACCCTCTCTTTCCTCGTCTTCCTCGGCCATGCTATCCATGTGCTTCCAATGGCCTCAGAGTCCCCACACCCATCCCCCACCCATTCTCAAGATCCACCGAGTCAGTCTTCCCTCTGTTGTTGTAGCAAATACGTGAGATGACCAGCTCAGAAGCGGAAAACGTCTGTTTAGACTTGGTTTGGGGGTGTTGGGTCCATGTTTGGTTGTCCCTCCTTGGGCTTATGGTAGTGCATTATGATGAGCAAACTAATTGGAATTAATTACTAATTTTTTAAGATTTTATTAGTGTTCTGCCTGCATGTATGCCTGAAGGCCAGAAGAGGGCGCCAGACCTCATTACAGATGGTTGTGAGCCACCTTGTGGTTGCTGGGAATTGAACTCAGGACCTCTGGAAGAGCAGCCAGTGCTCTTAACCACTGAGCCATCTCTCCAGCCCTGGAATTAATTACTATTGGTATGATGAAGCACCATGACCAAAAGCAACTTGGGGAGGAAAGGATTTGTTTGGCCTAAATATCCAGAGTCACAGCCCATTAAGGGAAGTAAGTCACAGTCCATTGGGGCAGGAACTCAAAACTAGGCAGGAGCTGATGCAGAGGCCATGGAGGAGTGCTGCTTACTGGCTTGCTCATCATGGCTTGCTCAGCCTGTTCTCTTATAGACCACCAAATCTGGGATGGCACTAACCACAGTGGGTTGGGGCCTCCCACATCCATCACTAACTAAGAAAATGCCCTACATCTGGATCTTATGGAGACACTTTCTCAAATGAGGTTCCCTCCTTTCAGATGGCAAACTAGCCAGGGCAGTGGGAGTGTGGGATGGAGCGATATTGCTTACATCATGGCTAGCAACCAAAACAGAGAGAGGAAGAGACTGGCTTCCCACAAGCACCCTTTTGAGAGAGCACCCCAAGAAAGGCCTCCCAGTCCACTAAGTCTGGTCTCTTCCCCCTAGCTCCCAGTAACTCCAAGCAGAAACCAAGCCTGGACCTTGGAAGGACACTGAAGAGATAGACCTGTAGCGGTCACCTCCACGCTGTCCTCAGGAAAGCCTGGGTCTCCTGCCGCTTACTCAGGGGGGTGGGGACCATGCAGCCAGGTCTACAGACTGTGCTTGCAGGGCCTGTGCTTCCACTGTATTGTTGGGATGCTCAGCGCTCAACTTAACTGCCTTCCTTGGTTGCTGACAGCTTTTTACTTCTCTCTGTCTCTGTCTCTTTCCCTCTCCCTCCCTCTCCCCATTATAATTGGTAATTAGAGTATAACTATAGAAGTCAGTTCTCTCTTTCCATCATGGGATAGAGGGACTGAACTCAGCAGGTTAGTGTAAGTATCTTTACCCATCAAGTCATCTCATCAGCCTATAACTCACTCTGTAGAGCAGGCTGGCCTCGAACTCACGGAGATCTGCCTATCTTTGCCTACTGAGTGCTGGGATAAAAAGCGCATGCCACTACCACCCAGCCTTTCAGAGTTTTTTAATGGCCAGCATCTCTTGGTTGAAGTCTAGGCGGACAGCCCCTCTATGTTCCAAGAAAGAAGATGTCCTTATTGAAAGAACACAGACCCATCCCCTTCCTCATCCCTGAATGTACTACTGACCCCCAAGCAAGGCCCTTTTGTTGAAGGTATGGCAAAGGATGCAGGAGCTGGATTTCTGCATCTATCAATGTACTTGCCTCCTAGGAACCTGTTCAACCATACTGGATGGCCCTGGTCAAATCTATCACTTGATCTGAGAGTGGTACCTGACTTTGCCTGGCCTGTGACATAGATTCCAAGACACCAGACTGGTTCTCTTTTCTGTTGCTTACTATTTATCCCCTGCCTAGCCACAGCTACTCTCAACAGGAAAACCTACGGTGTCTCTGCAAGCCCAACACTGCACAGAACCCTAACACAGAACCCAAACTGAGTGTCGAATAAGGAACACTCAGGCCAGGAAGAGGGCAGCTGAGGCTGAGAAGGCCCTGTGTCTTCCAGGCCTGTTTCTAACTCAGCTCTGACTGGGCACGTGGGTTCATTTACATGGCTGGTTTGGAGCCTTTGGCAGATGAAAGTGCTGGAATAGCTTTATATGTGTTGCTTGTCATTAAACCTCCCCTTCAGGCTTTCTTGCCGCCTTTGGTTTGTGTCTCAATCTGGAGCGAATTTAAGCAAAGTTTTGGGCCTCTGCATTTCCTTGGTTTAATTAATAATTCATAATAAAAATTTAATCAAGGCATAAGCTTTTGTTAAAGGTTATAAAACACTCTTATTTGCCCTGGAGATCAGAATGACCACTTTTAAAATCTGTGAAATGATGGGTTTTTCCCAAATGAGGAAATTTTACTCTCGACTGTAAATCTCAGCTGTTTGCCATATGTAACCACAGAGAATCTGTTTATTGACTTAGTATATTAGAAGTAGTTAGGCAGGAAGAAAAATAAACCCAGACTCCAGACGGGAGAAAGTGGAGGGAAGGAATGAAGAGCTGGAGTCCAAGTTGCAGAAAACATGAGCTTCAAAGAACAGCAAGAAACAGATGACAAGGCCACCATGAGGAAAGGTCGGTGATGAGGACCAGGGAGGTGGGAGACCCGGAAGCTGCCGCCAGGTGATCGCAAGCCACTTACAATCTTTGCAGAGGGAAGCATGCCTCAGTAAGTGGAGATAAGACTAAAGGGGCCTTCATAGCTGGGGAGAGCCCTGGCTGAAGTCTGTAAACACAGATGGTCCACACCTCCTCAGAACGTCAGAGCGACCTGCCTGCCTATGGCAGAGAGTTGTCTAGACCAGGACTCACCGGGACACCCACGACGAAAGCAATACCAAACCACCAGGAAAGCTACCCAAAACAGATTCTTCAGCCTCCACTTGAAATATCTCTCATGTCAGGCCTGGTGGGGCACAAGTCTGTGATCCAAGCCCTCAGGAAGTCGAAGCAGGGGGATCATGAGTTCAAGGGCAGCCTGAGTTACATAGGATGCCCTTGTCTCAGAAAAAAAAAAAAAAAAACCAACAAACAAAAAAACTCAAAAGAAATGAAAAATAAATAAAATAAATGACATTCAAAGTTTTTCACATGACACTCCTATGCGGTCAGCCTTCAGAGTCACTGGCCCTGACCACATTTTAGGATCCTTCAGCACTAACTAATTCTTTGGGCCTTTTTTATTTTTTAAAATAATAACAGGTGAAGAGAGAATCAGAGTTGATGTAGAAGACCTGGGCACCATCCACATTCTCAAGAGATCAGGTAAAATAATGGTGGATCTCTGTCTTAATCAGTGTGATGACATCATATTAAGTGTATGGTTCCCCCACGGCACTTCATTCGTCAGCACTGAGAGAAGGGTACTCCCAGTGTGGGGAAGGAGAGAGGTGACGCAGCCTGCATCCTGCTAGCGACACCAAGGACCAGTTTTCAGACCGCAAATGGCAAAAGCAACCCTTACAGCCCACAGACACCTGTCCTTGACCGAGGTCTTAGGTAGGAGGGGGTATTAGAAGAAGTCCCAGAAAATTCTCCTGCAGATCTAGCCACCACCAGTTCAGGGTTCTGAAGATGAACCAGCCCAGTCAGTATAGGTCAAAAGCATGGACTCCTCAGGGCCTGAAGCCACCATCAAACTCCCCATGTGGAAGAAAGGCCCCAAGAAAAATAACTTGGAATCTGGTTGGCTAGCACTAGCTTTAAACTTAAAACTGTTTGGGCACCTTCTCACTCAAGCTATGCCTCCCATCTGTAACTATGTCCTCAACCCAGGGGGTCCCCACAAATTCTGTGTATCCCACACCCAGATAAAAAGTCATTGTAGGAGCAGGTGCTGCCTGGGTGGCATCCCTAAAGGACCTAGATGTCCCTGCATGGTTTTAGGGACTCTGTAGTTTAGATCAGTACACATTAGGTAAGAAAAGTCTCTGGGAACACACCATGATCTGAGCAGACAGACCTGAAATGAGAATGACCCCATAGGCCATTTGACTGTTTGGTCCCTAGTTGGTGAACTACTTTGACAAGGATTAGAAGATACTGCCTTTTTGGAAGAGGTGTGTCACTGGAGATGGGCTTTGGGGTTTCAAAAGCCCTTGCCAGCCTAGTCCCCACCCTTCCCCACCATCTCTTTCCCCCTTCAATTTGTGGATCAGGAAGTAAGTTCTTAGCTGCCCCAGCTCCATGCCTGCCTACTGTCATGTTCCCACCATGACGACCATGGATTCACCCTCTGAAGCTGCAAGCACCCAATTAAATGCTTTCATATTATAAAGTTGGTCATGGGGTTTCTTCACAGCAATAGTAGCCCTAAGACAGCGACTTCATAGGAGAGAGAAGCATCTAGAAGAGACTAGCAGCGAAGGTGTCTGCTGCATGAGCCAGCAACAGTGGGGTCTAGTCATCAGGATGAGCAAATGGGTGAGCATGCCACTGGCTAAGAACCCACTTTCTCAAGCACTAAGTCCAATCCCCTAAGGATGATGAATGAATTGAAATTTATGCCCTGGCCCTGCTGAAGCATGCATGGGCAGCCTGTATATGGTGGTTCTGCTGTACTTGCGCATATTGGGTTTCATGGTCTAAGTTGATGAGGACAACTGACCAGGTCTCTTCCTCAAGAGGGCACCAGATCTCACTACAGATGGTTGTGAGCCACCATGTGGTTACTGGGAGTTGAACTCAGGACTTTTGGAAGAGCAAGCAATGCTCTTAAGGGCTGAGACATCTCAAACCCTCCTCTATTACCAAGGGTTTGGGGATGCCTTACAGAAAGGCCTACAGTGTGAAGGGTGTATGAGAATCATCAGTAGTTAGAAGTTAAAAGGGAAATGGTAGGCCTTAAACAGACTACAGAATGGAGAACAGGGCTGTAACAATGGCTACTACTTATTATTTCGGGTAAGTCACAGATCTGGTTTTGTTTTCTAGTTGCAGTTTCAAAATAAACGAGTGGAGGAGGAGAGACATCTGATTCATCAGGGAACTTGGGGGCTATAAGATAAAAACATAGCAGAGCCACAAAACAGACCAACTGGCAAATGCTGTGGGATTCCATCTACACGAGGCCTCTGGAATAGTCACATTCAGGGACAGACAGTAGAATGACAGGCCTGGAGGTCAGGGGCCGGGTAGGAGCTCGGGGAGGGACGAAAAGGCCATCGTCTCAAGGGGTGTGGAAGAATAGTCTACCTATCCCTTGGTTTGGTTCAACTCAGTATCGTGCATAAAATCACCCATGTCCCCACGTGAGTCTTGCTAGGATTCCCAAGGGCTGTCGCAAGAGCTAACAAAGATATGATGCCAATAGTCCCATGGTCTCAGGCTTCAAGACCTGGTTCTCCCCCAATGCTCAAATAGTTGGGCACATTTAGAGAAGCCAGTCCGCAAGCATTCCCCTTCCACGTATTGATGAGGATTCCTGAGGCTCTCATCCACATGGCAGAGACTGGGCTTCTTAGCCACTTGTCATATTGCCTTGGATGATTCAGTGCCCACTTCAAGTCTCTGACTCCTCCAGGTTGCTGGAGGGATCCACAGAATAAACTCAGATGCCTTCCTTGGTCTGCCAGAAAAATACTCATGACCAAAGTATTAATTAATACTGATTAAGATTTTTTTTCTGTGGCTAGCAAGATTGATACCAAGCCTGATTACTTAAGTTCAAACCCAGGACAAAGATGGTGGAAAAAGAGACCCAAGTCCTGGAATTTGACCTCTGATCTCCAAAGGCATGCCATGGAGCACCTGTTCAAAGTGTGTGTGCATGTGTGCACACACACAAATTAGATAGATAATAAATAAATAAATAAATAAATGTATGTCTTTTTAAACTTAATGAGAATAGAAAGGAATTAAGTAGAGAAACAACAATCCTTAGCCCTGTGATAGGGAACCCTGGCTGTCTTTTGTCCTTGTCCCCCTTCGCTGTGACATGTCAGGGCTCACCCTTCCCCTTCCCCATTAAATGCTTCAACATCCCCTCTACCCAGGACATGTTTCCAAATACCTTTTGGTGCCTAAAGCACAACAGACATATGTCAGTCTGTGTCCCCCCAACAAGTGACATCACATCAGAGACAAAACTGAGCACTGAGAAATCAATGTCACATCATTGAGTTCTTCGTCTCAAATATGCCCATAAACAAGATCGGCTTGCAAGTGCCTCAATCCTCAGCTAAGTACTGCCTCCAAAGGAACCCTCCTTTTCCCTCCATGTTGCACGACAAGGTTGTAGTGAGCCCGTCCCCATTTCTGTCCTCTTGCCACAACTCCAGGCACCACATGAATTCAAACGCCCTGCCTATCCATCACACAAGGGCGGAGTGGTGTGCTCAGTCCCCACGTGTACTCGATCCTTCTGGCACTGGGCAGGACAGCTTTAAATGGTTGTGGCTTAGTAATTTGGGGGCTCATTTGCAAGGCAAATGCAAACTACCTAAAATTAGGGGCTCCTTGGTGTAGAGCACTCACTGAAGATTGCTTTTGTTTGGTTTGAAAACCACAGTCTTGCTTGACAAGATTGTTATCACCAATCTGGCGAGAGACTCGGAGAATTGGGTCTCTTTGTTCATGGTAGAAAATCTATTCCATTCTTCTGAGTGAAGGGGTCCTACGGGAAGAGACGATGGAGGTAAGTCACTGGCCAGTCACAGCTGAGAACAGGACTGAGCGGAAAAGGGCTGGACCAGAAAGCTGGCAGCCCTGGGGGTGGTGTCAGCAAGAGTACCCCTCCCAGCAGGGATGCCTTGGGCTCCAATTCCTCTTAATGAAGTATGCAGCAGTGTTCGGTCAACTTCAAACACAGCTTCTTCAGATCTTTATTTCAGATTCAACCTGAGTCTGTTCCAAACTTGGGGGGCATAGGCGGGAGGGGCAAAAGGGTGGTTCAACTTAGTTTAATCTTGGCAAAGCAGATCTTCCTGAGTCTCGGAGGGGGGAAAAGCAGTTTAGACAGATGTAAACAGGCTCTGAGGCCCTTTGGACATCAAATAACACTAGCAAAGCAACGTTTAGATGAGTTAAGTGTAAATCAATCAGAAACATATGGACTACATTTCCCTGAAAATACACAGAGGTTTACAAATTGCAGGCACAGGGGCTTGGCAAGACACAATACTCGTTTTGCCAAACCTAAAGTGTTTGGAGAAGATTTAAAGAAAGCAGACTGACCCAGTGCCACCCCTGACACTGGTCACATCCCACATGACCACAAACATTTAAGTGCATGGGTTTTAAGAGATTTGTGTGTTGGATAAACTTAACTACTCACAACAAACGCGATTCCTTTCCAGATAACTGTCCACAGGAAGGTGAAACCGCCAAGGACGGGTGTTTACAAAAGGCAGGACATCTACCTGCATCATGCTGAGCAGACTGACACATTGAAACAGAACAGAACGGGCCATGCTGAGGTTCCACGCCAGCTGTGTGGGTTCATGGAGGGCAGACTCTGCTGGCCCCAGCTTGGGTCTCTCTTTGAACTAGGAAGAGGCTGCATCCCGGACTCACTTGTTTGGGGACAATGCATTCACTGACATGGTCCCTGGTATCTTGCATCAGGATTACAACACACGCTTGGCCTAGAGAGCTAAGACGTATTTCCAGCCCACAGGAAGGAGGTCTAAAAGGAACCGAAGTCCCCAAGATTCATTCCTGTGCTTATGCTTTAAAATTCAAAGGTGAAGTCCTGGGCTGGGGAGATGGCTCACTTATTATTAAAGCACTTGCCTCAAAAGCACCCACATACTGAGCTGGTGGCACACACCTGCAATCCTAGCACCAGGGAGGAGGAAACAAGAGGGTCCCTGTGACTCGCTGGTCAGCCAGTCTAGCTGGAGCAGTGAACTTCAAGTTCAGTGAGTCTCTGTCTCAAAAATTAAGGTAGAGGCTGGGGGTTTAGCTCCATGGCAGAGTGTTTGCCAAGAACGCATGAGGTCCTGGATTTGATCCCTACTATGACATAAACTAGGTATGAGAGCACCTATAATCCTAGCATCAAGGGGGTACATAGAGGAGGATGAGGAGTTCAAGATTATCCATAGCAAAGAAGCAAATTTGAGGCCAGCCTGGCCTACATGAGACCCTGTCTCAGGAAGGGGGACTGGGGGTAGGAAGAGGAGGAAGAGAAAAGGTGGAGGGCAACTGAGGAAGATACCCAAACTGACCTCTGGCTTATACACACACACACACACACACACACACACACACACACACACACACACAGAGTCAGGTATGGTGATGCTCATCTATAGTCCCAGAAATGAAGGCCAAGTGAGACCTTGTTTCAAAAGGGGAGAGAGAGGTGCTATTAAAGATGAAAAGATCCTTGGCTTCCCCTTGAGATGGCATCAAATACTCAAAGTGAAGCCATCCAGAAAGAGACAGCAGCTCGGGATAGCCTTTGCTGGCCTTCCAAGGCTAGTTCCTCTTGAAGGCAGCAGGAAATGAGAAAGCCTCCAAAGAGACTCAGGGTCCTTCTGTCCTTCAGGTACCACACAGGCAGGAACACGAATTCATCCAGTACCTCCAGATCTGGAGCCTGAAACAGTCCCTGAGTCCCCACAGCACTAGAGAAGTGGGGGAGGTCTTTAGGTCTTCACCAAGGCCCAAAATGAACAAAGCATCTGCTGTGTCTGACATTAAGATCAGTGAACGATGATGGGACTTGGCAGTGAGACCTGTGCCCATAGGCCACATACATCCCAAGATAGCTAGAAGTCAGCCATACACACCGTGAATGACAATGCCATGGTTGCAAGGCCAACAGTTTGAATATCCCTGGTAGACGTAGAAGGCGAGGGTGGGACTCACAAGCCACTGCCCCCTCCTTCTCCTTCCTTTCTCTCTCTCCTCACTCATCTGTGACAATAATCCACCCAAAATGAAGGTCAGCCCCAAGGCTTAAATATATAACCTAGTAGTACGATTATCAGGCGCCAGCCAGGTAACAGAGGACTAGGAAGTACATCCATCCCCTAAGAGAGCACGCATCCTTGGCTACCCTCTGTAGCCCTTTCCTTCTCCTCAGGTACTGGAGGTCACAACGCTGGTTAGATGTGTCTTGTCTTTTAAACCATCCTTTGAAGCAAAGCGCTATCCAAAGGAAAAAGGGACCTAGATGAGGTCATCAGGATGGGCTGACAAGAAAGGGGTGGGGAGGAACACAGATTTGATAGGAACAAAAAGATGGTCACTGGAATTGGGGGAATAGGACATCTTACACTGGTGAGTGACTAATGATGGCAATGCAGGTCCAGAGAAACATGGTGGCAACCAAATCCTTCTCGTCCTGCCCTAGAGAAGGCAAGAGGGCCCAGAGACAGCTCCCCAGTGTGAGGCCTGTGCACAGGCAAGGCAGGCGACAGTCTCCTTGGAATCACGGTCCTCCCTCATCTGTCCCACCCCCAGCCTGCCTCCCCCTCCCCTCCCCTCTTTGGGAGTTGGCATCTGTTGTCAGAAGCCTAAGAGGCCCTTTTTTGTACAGCACAAAGGGCGAGGGGGCCAGGCAACTGCCTGCATCAGGAGTGACAAGCGCTTAGTCTTTCGCTATGACAGGGTACTGTTTGCTTTCCAAGCAAAGAGATGCAGATAATGGCAATGAAAAATGCAAGGGATGTAAACGTGTCTCTGAAGCAGAGGTTCCCTTTGTTCTAGAGATTTCCTTCAGTGATGCTCCTGTCAGGCAGATGCGTGTTAAATGCCCTACCCTGGTCCTGACCTTGTGACGCTAGCTGGCTGTCCGCGTGCAGAGTACAGTATAGACCCTGATGCTCCCAGCAGAGCATCTTCGTTATTTAATTCTCGGACAGGCCACTTAATAGAAAAATACCTGAAAGACTCCATTTTATACAAAATAGGAGGGGGCATTGAACTTGAAACGTATGAGGCAAAACTCATAGAATTGAGCTCTTCAAGTTTTATATTTAATGTAACCTAATTATAATTATAAACACGCATTGACCTTAATTTGAACAAAGAAATACATCATTTGCTTTGAAAAATTTTAGCCAAGCAATTACATAACATCATTGCAGTCTTTGCTTTTACAGTCAACAATATAAACAGGGCATTTTAATTTTTTTCTTTCAACTAATTAATTTTGTATGTATAGTATGCTAGTGTGTATGTGTTCATATGTACATGTGCACAACATGTATGTGTATGTGCAGATGAGACTAAAAGTCAACTTCAAGTGTTTGCCTCAGTCACTCTTTTTTATTTTTCTCAGTATTTTTAATGTGTATAAGTATTTTGCCTGCATGTGTACCATATGCATGCCGGGAGCCCACGAGGTCAGAAGAGAGCATCTAATCCTCTAGAACCAGAGTTACGGATGGTTGTGAGCCATCAGGAGGGAACCAGGACCCTGGTCCTCTGCAAGTACTCTTAACCGCTCAGTCATCCCTCCAGGGCTTCCATCTGACTTTTTGAAATACTGGACCTGAAACGCCAGGAATCCATCCGACTCTGTCTCCCTAGACCTGGGGTTACAGACATGTTACCTGTCCAGCTTTTAGCCAGGTCCGGGGAGCTGAACCCAGGTCCTCGTGTTTACACGGCAAGCTCTTTACTGACTAAACCCTCTCTTCAGAAGGAGCATCTCTTAAAGTATTCAAGAGCTCTCTAAATTTCCCCTACAATGTCTCTTGTGTGATTCATTTATTTTTCTCGGGGTCACTATTTTAATTTCTTGTTTGTCCCATTGTGACCTGGCGCTTCCACCATTTAGCAGTTTGCTGGGGTTTGAGCAGTTCTTCAGCTTCAGCTGTCCTCAATGTTGTGCCATGAGGTGTTTGGAAGGTCTGGAACTGGACTTTGAAATAGTTTCCATTGTTCTGTCTGCCACATGTTTACCGTATCCCACTCATTACACAGGAGACTGGACCAAAAGGGGCTTCCCGAGGTAGGTGAGAGGGCGGTGATGGAGGATGGAAGGGCACACAAAACAGTTTTATGTCATTGTGACTTTTGTTCCTAAACCTTGAAAATATGAGGACGTGGATAATTAGTACATTTGGATAATCTCTATCCTTCCAGTTATTAAGACTAGGGAAGAATCAGGAAAGGAAGTTTTTGATTGGCTGCTCTCTCCTTTCCTCTTCTCAGGGCTACTCCTTTGAGTTGTCCTCCGGAAGACGCTCTGTTTCACATAAGGGCTGTGCAATATGCTCATGTGTTGAATGACTGGTGCCCGTACAATGTGCTATTTTGGAACATTCTAGGAACTTTAGGAGGTAGGGCCTGTGGAAAGAAGTAGACCATTGTGTGTCCTTAGATGCTGTCCCTTGTCCCCAACTCCTCTTTTCTGAGCTGCTTCCTCATCACATTCTCCCACAGCTGTGATGTTCTACCTCATCATGGCCCAGAACCAAAGGAGCCACGGATGACAGACTGAGAGCTGTGAAATCATGTCTTTACTCCCCAAAGTTGCCTTTCTTGGGTGTTTGGAGACATGCAGCCTAATGATGAAGACTCTGTTGATTGTATTGCCTTCCTGCTCTGCTCCCCTTTCCCTGGCTATAAAAGTATTTTGTACTCTGAAACCCTCAAGGAGAATTGCTCTGTGTTCCAAGATGTCCTTGACTAATTCTGATTCCTTCCTAAGAACTCACACCTCCCAAATGTTGATCCTTGAGTCATGAACAGCCCAGACCTAACTCTGCTAATATGCTTTCTTTTCTTCCTTCCTTCTTCTTTCTTTCTCTTTCCTCTTCTTCTTCTTCTCCTCTTCCTCCTTCCTCTTCCTCATCTTTTATTTTTTGGATTTGTGAGATAACATAGTCCTAACTGTTGTGGAACTATGTTGCCTTGTACTCAAAGAGACTGGCCTGCCGTTGCCTCCTGAGTGCTAGGATTGAAGGTGTGCATCAGGCTCTGTTTTTGCTGTTGTTTTGCTTTCTCTTTCTTCCTATTTTGTTTTGTTTGGAGACAGTAATTCTCTGCATAGCTCTGGCTATCCTGCAACTCACTTTACAGACCAGGCTGGCCTTGAACTCAAGAGATCTGTCTGCCTATACCCCCCACCCAAGTGCTGGGACTAAAGGCATGCACCACCACCACTTTCTTTTCTTAATCCTTGACAAGGATATCAGCATTTTTAGGCTCCAGTCTACACCTTACATTTTCAGTTCAAAATAATTCTTAGATATTTTCATGAGACCCATGGCAACTCAGAAGAATAGAAGGTGAGACAAGAATTTGAGGTCAAAATTCTTGTGAAAAATCATGTCCATTTGCTTTGATGCCAACAAAGCTAAAAATACTGAAGAAGTTGTTGTAATACCACAAACATTGTCTTTAACTAGCAGACTAGAAACGGTGTCATCATAAATGACTGACTGCATGTGCCTGTAGTTCTTGTTACTCAAGCTGAGGCAGGAGAATCACCTGAACACAGGAACTCAAGGCCAGTCCAGGCAACATACTGACAAGACTATCTGAAAGGGAAGAGAGGTGGGAAAGGACGGAAGGAAGAGAAAGAGCAGTGGAGTAAGAATATGGAGAAGGAAGAAAAAAAAGAAGAGAGGGAAGAAGCAAGGAAGGGAGGAAAGAATAAAGGGAGCGGGGGATGAAGGAAGAAAGGAAGAGAGGGAAGAAGCAATGGAGAGGGGGACGAAAGAAGGAAGAAGGAAAAAGGAAGGAGGAAGGAGAGAGGAAGGGAGAGAAGGAAGGAGGACGACAGAAGGGCTGACTTTATTTGTTTGGTTCATACCGCCCAATCAAACTGTCATCTAGCATGTCCCATCAGTTCAGGCTTTCAGACAGATGATGAAAATTTTGCTCACTTTTGGTCCTTTCATTTCTAACCATAGTCCAAGAATGAGCATATCAAGTAAGAATAATAATTAAAAAAAGAAAACAAAAACCCAACTATCTTGGTTTGGTTTGTGTTGCAGTGATAAAACACTTACCAAAATCAACTTGGAGGAGGGAAAGATTTTACTTTGTTGTGGAGTATTATTTTCAGGTGTGTGATTTTTGTTTACGCTGCATTTATTTAACTCTGTGAAGCTGTGTTACTGTGCCTGTGTAAAACACCTGATGAGCTAATGAAGCAATGAACGGCCAATAGCAAGGCAGGAGCAAAGATAGGCAGGGCTGGCAGGCAGAGAGAATAAACAGAAGAACTCTGGGAAGAGAGAACAAGGAGAGGAGGACATTAGGGACAGCCACTCAGTCACCCAGCCAGCCATGGAGAAAGACACAAAAAAAGTATACAGAAATAGAGAAAGATAAAAGCCCAGAGGGAAAAGGCAGACAGGATAATTTAAGAAAAGCTGGCAAGAAACAAGCCGAGCTAAGGCCGGGCATTCATAAGTAATAATAAGCCTCCATGTGATTTATTTGGGAGCTGCGTGTGGGCACCAAAAAGCCAAGAGTAAAATATCCTACATTATTTGGCTTCCGATTCCTTACTGCAATTCCTTGACCATTGCAGGAAGTCAAGCAGGAACCTGGAAGCAGGAACTGAAGCAGGCCAAGGAGGAGTGCTGCTCACTGGCTTGCTCCCATGGCTGCTCAGCCTGCTCTCTTATACAGCCCAGAACCACCAGCCCAGGAGTGCAGCACACAGGCTGGGCCTTCTACATCAATCAATAAAATGCCCTATGGACTTACATGCAGGCCACTCTAATGGAGGCCATTCTTCAACTGAAGTTCCCATTTCCCAGATAACTCTCAAAGGACCCCCACCCCCAAATCATTACCATAAAACAAGCACAAGACTTTAAGGGATCTATTGCCTTTGCAATTACAGAAAGCAGCAGATACACACGCCCTGGAGTCCAGCGGCTACAGAAACAGGCACTTGACTCAACTCCCACCCACAGTTCACATGAAAAGCAGTTTCTGCTTCTCACTTTGCCAGGCCCTCGTCCTTCTTTACTGTCTGACATAGAGATTGATCCTCAGACCCCCGCACCCTTAGATGCCTGGCCACAGGCTTTGTGTGGAGAGCATACCACCTTAGACTGATAAAAATCTGCTGCTTGAGTCAAACTGAGTCTATTCTTTCATTTCTCGTCACTGACTGACTTCTTACGACTCTATCAGTTTAACCGACACACCAAGCTCCTTCTCCCTCCTCCATAGGTGTGCTTCAGATGGGAACTTCAACGGCAAAGGATGGAGGAGCGGTGGAGTGTGCAGAGCTTCCTTGGTTTCCACGCTAGGACCCACATTTCTAGTCTTCTCCATCCTCACTCACCAAAGCTCAACAGGAGTGGGTGCAGGTGGGGAGGAGGGAGGGGGGACGGGAAATGAGCTGTAGGCCAGCACATTCAGCCAGGCCACGCAGTCGGCTCTTGGCCACCACAGAAGCAGTCTATGATTGGTTATCTAAACCCCGACGGTTTCGAGAGTTAATGTATGCTTTATAAATATATCATAACAAAGCATAGAACAATAAATCCAGGGTAAGGGACGGACATACATGGCAGTGACACCACTTAGCCATGACTTTACCTGGAGGAACTTCTGGCGGGGACCCTCTTCCTCCTCTGCACTGGATGTCACACAGCCACCACCTCAGGTTCCCAGACACACAGACTCATGCTGGACCACCCACCCAGTCCTGTAAGAACATCTACTGTCCTACATGTTAGTTCTGAAGGAAAGCCCCAAGGACCCCAAAACTTCACTGGCTATGTCCAAGATGGCAGCCTTGGCTGAGTTCAGTCTGGACGGTGGTGGGAGAAACACAAGGATGGCTGGTGGGTACTTTCAGTATTCCCCAGGAACCTGTGAAACTTCTCTCTGCCAGGAAGAGCCACTCCCCTGTCTCCCTTCCTCTGGGGGATGAGGCATCTGGCTCACTACTGAAGTATACCTATGGTGTATGTCAAAGCCAACGCTGACCTCCAAGCTGCTCAGATCTCTACCAGGCTGTTCAAGCACCCTGGAGTTGTTTTTTTTTTTTTTCCTTTCTCTACAACCCACAGGGTTTCTCCCTTCCTCCACTGTTCACATTGCTTCCAAGACAGACAGCCTTGGCCCTTGCCAATCTGCCTCTCCCACTGCTCTGCCCAGAGAAGCAGCCACGGTTGCTGTAGACTTCCCCCAAGGCCTCAAGCTATTCTCTCTCTCCTACCTATAATAAAACCTTCCCACCCATGGATCAGTCCTTTGGTGGCCTCCCTGCTTACACTGCATAGAAAGGGGAGGATGCCACAGACCAGGGTGTTCTCAGACTCACAGAGACCTACCTGATTCTGGCTTTCCAGGGTTGGGATTAAGGGAAGGCACCACCACACCCTGCCAGTTCATGCTCTTAACCCAGTGAGCCAACTCTCTAGCCTGCCTCGCCCTCTTTTTCTAAAACTGACTTCTTGACTAATGCTTCATGCTTTGTCTCATGACGTCCTACTGCATCCTGATTGGCCAGTCATGTAATTTCAGTCCCATGAAGGGTTCATCTGAAACAACAATGACGAGGGTCCATCTTACTGGTGTTTTACAACAGAAACAGAAACCATAGGAGCTGTTCTCCCTTTTTGCTGATGTGGCAAATACATAAGGAACTTACTTTTTCAACTCAGTTGATCCTGAGGACAACCCCACCAGGTAGGTACTATTTTACCCAGTCTAAAGATGCAACTGAAGTTTGCAGTGGCCAATCATGATAACTGTAGGGGCAAAATTAATTACCCCCACCCCACCCCCGTGTAGGTTTAGACCCTGTCTGGGGCCAAAAGAACATCTTCTTGAAAGCTAGGTTGGGAAAGGAAGCAGGTTGAACTATAGTTTTGCCTCTTTGCCCTCTGAGTTGATCGTACCTACCACATCCCTACTAACAGGACAGACATGGCTCACATGCACTGGCAATGTGGGTGAGCACACAGGAGGGAGGCAAGGAGCAGTGATACATCGGGCAGTCACCTCTCACACCGGGACGGTGTTGTGGTCTGTCACTGAAGTGCTGGTCCAGGCTAGCCAGCTTACAGAATCTAGCTAGCTGCTTGGCAGGGACAGAGGGGTAGGCCCAGAGACTGGGGTTCTGAAATGCTGACCAGTGAGAAGCAGAGTGGACAGACAGCTGCTGCAGCCTGAAGAAGGTCCAGACACTGTAGGGAGGAACCTGCGATAGTTCATACAGGTGCCAGTGACTCTGAGGGGGTCTTCCCTAAGAGTGGAGCATCACCTGGAAGATGACAGTCATCATTAGAAGAATCCTAGGCCTTTGGCCTGCTTACGTGGTTCAGAAGGTTCAAAGGAACAGTTCAGAACACTTCCTGCTTTGTAGTTAGAAGTGCGGTTTAGGTTCATTGGGCCTGAAGCATTTGTGAAATTGTATCCAGCTTCAGACATACATTAAGACAGGGTTGCACTGTGTATCCCTGGCTTGCTTGGAACTCACTAGGTAGATCAGACTGGCCCTAAACCCACAGATACCTTCCTGTCTCTGCCTCCACAGTGCTGGGATTAATTAAAGGTGTGCCTGACTCCAGAGAACTTTTTTATAGGTCTCACCAAAACGAATATGAAGGGAAGCTATGATAACACCACTCCCCCTTCATTCCTTTTCTGTGCCTTCCATAAAAACAGAACTACACACACCTATCACCTCTCAGCTGAAGTCAGAAGACAGAAAAAGTTCCTGTGGGCTGGAATCAAATCTCGGTAGAGCTTTTTCTTCCTGGAAGCCTAGGAGAGGTGGTTTTTTTTGTTTGTCTTTTCTAGCTTCTAGGGGATGCTCGCACTCCTTGGCTCACGTTTCCCTTCTATCATTTCTCTCTCTACGAGTTAACTGCCCGACAAGAAGCAACTTAAAGAATGAAGGAGTTTGAGGGGCCACAGTCCTGCATGGCAGCACTTTGTAGGGGAGCATGGGGGATGCTTGCTCACCTTTCAGAAAGCAGAGAAGGGGCCTGGAAGTCCCCCTGATGACTCACTCCCTCCAGTTCTCCCAGCTGGTTCTCATCACTTCTCCTCCTTCGGAGACAGAGGCTCTTGATGTAGCCCTGGCTGTCCTGAAACTATATAGACCGGGCTGGCTTTAAACCTACAGAGATCCTCGTGAGTGCTGGGATTAGGGTGTGTGCCACCACACCTGGGCTCTAGATCCACATTCTTAAACAACAGTGCAACCACTTGGGTGTACACAAATGCTTGGGAAATCTGTACTGAAAACATAACACGGCCAGGGCCCAGTTTCCATGACAGCACTAGCAGCACTTTCCCTGACTTCTGCCTTTCTTCATAAACATATGTAGGTGCACATGCCTCTGGAGACCCGACAGCCTTGAGTGCCATCCACCTCCTCTGAAAAATGATCTCTCATGGGCCTGGAGCTCACCAAGAGGACACACTGGCTGGCCAATGAACCCAGGGATCCTCCTGTCTCTTCCTTCACAGTGACTCAGTTTTAGTATCCTGGGGATCAAACTCAGGTTCTTCTGTTTGCTGAATGAGACATTACCCTAGTTCTCACCTTTGAAAGACTCTCACGGTTACACTGTGTGACGCAGGCCTTCTGGATAATCAAGGATGCAATCACCCTATCTTAGGGCCAGCTGCTAAGCCGAGTTAACCCTATCCAGTCTTCACTTTCCTCACCAGTCACAGCACATTTGCAGATTCTGGAGATCAGGTATGAAGCGTGCGTTTCGGGGGATGTTGGTCTAGTGACCAGCACATTCCCCTCAACCCAGCCGAGCAAGCACTGTTCGCTATGCATGTGTGGTATACTTCTACACTCTCAGTGCTCCCAGACACAGACACGGAACAATGAGCACACTCATTTCTCCGGCCTTCTGGAGTCACGGGATTTTGTCTCTTTCCTCTCTAAGGCTCTTCCACAGACACCAGAGATCCTCTAAGTACTGACTTTTCATCTTCTATTAACTTGGAAATATTTCAGCCTGATGAGGAGCAGCATATAGCGTTGAGCTCAGCAGCGGCCTTGAGCCAGGTGTTGGTTCCCGTCAGGCGACAGCTGACAGCCCAGTCTCCCTGCCGCTGCTCCACGGCAAGAGCGGGCTCAGGAGGCTCTGCCCGCCGCCTCAGCAACAGCTGTAGTTCTCAGGGATGCTTCCTAGCACCGGAAGTGTTAACTGCATGGCTGAGATGATGAGAATAATTGTTTTGTATTTTTAAAACCCCACAGTTATCGATCTTTATTATAGAAAACATATGTGCTCCTCCTTCTGTAATAGACTGCTCCTGACTGGGTATATGTAAATCAAAATCTTTGTAAATTGAGTCATATTTTAAATGCCCCAGGGGAGCTGGCTATTTAAAGGGATCCTGCTGTGAATCTTTCTGTCAAGCCAAGAGGCTGTTTGTGATGCTAATTTTCACCCCTTAATTTGCCTGTTTGGTAGGTTCACATTTTCATAAGGTCCCCCAAATTCGCAAGTCAAAGCAAAGCACACCTGGATCCTGTATTTCAAGGGTGTCTTTCCGGGGAGCTCACAAGCTGTCAGGTGTATTGTCTCATTTGTCTCCCTAAGGAAAGCTTTAGGGGCAGTCACTATTATCCTCAAAGGAGGTGTAACTGTCTCTCAGCCCACCTCACAGGGGGGTCCTTAAAAGGAGGAGTGAGCTCAGGGAGAGCTATTTATTTTCCAATTAACAATAGGTTCTGTTCCAGGAGCTCTCTTCAGAGCCCAGAATGTTCTTTTTTGCTTGCTTCTGAAATCACTGTCCCGATAGAGAAACTGAGGAATCACGAAATTTGGTGCTTCCATGCTTTATGCGTTGAGATTAGATGAGGAACTGGTCAAAGTGACCATAACTAATGCCCTGCCGAGCAAGTCATTAGTGAGAGAGACAGACAGACAGACAGGCAGGCAGTCACCATCATCCAGCAGGTGTGTGTAACCCACAGCCAACGGTCGCTATGAATGAGACCCAACACAAACTTACTTAAAACATTAAGATTTCTGCCACGGCATGGTGGCACATCTTTAATCCTGGCACTAGGAAGGTTGAGGTCGGTTGATGTCTGAGTTTGGGGCCAAACTGGCCTACATAGCAAGTTCCAGCATAGTCCTCGGAGCTACAGAGAGAGAACCTATCTCAAAAGACAGTACAACTAAAAAACAAAAAAAGGTATTTTGTTTTATTGTTGTTATTTTTGTTTTGTGACTGGATTGTGAGGTTCCATTTGTTTGCTTGTTTTGAGACAGGGTCTCACTGTCTTACTATGCAGCCCAGGCTGGCCTAGAACCTGCCTAGGGTTGAAGGCATGCACTATCAGGCCAGGCCGATTTTGTGGTTCTTGAGCATGAACTTCGTAGGTAATGATGTCATGTCCCAGTATCAACATGCTGGACGCCCTTGATCAGGAAGCATGCAGAGACACCATCACTGTAGGGTCCTTCAGCTCACCCACAGTTCTCTGAAGAATCTTAAAGATGTGGCATCACTCAGTCTATTCATAAGGTCAAGTAAGGTTTGGTCTTAACTTTTTGTAGGACAAGTAAACAAATTAGTGCTTTTCTAAAAGTGACATGGCAGGTGAGTGACAGAACAGGGACACTGATCCAAGTCTGTCTCTTTTAGTAAATGTGACATGTAAGGCAGCCGTTCAGAATTAACAGTGTGCAGCCCGGCATGTGTGCTTAAATATATTTCAATTATGAAGGATTTTCAAGTGTAGGTGTTCAATTGGGAAGCTCAACTTATGTAAATGGCACTCTTTCTCCCAACAGAAAGAAAACAAAGCCTTGTGGGCACTGCCGAAAGCAGAGCTGGCAGCTGTATCACGGACTTTGACATAAACACCCTTTCCCCAGCACTGAACGACTGGGAAGGTCCTGATCAGACTTTCCTGAAGAACCTCCGGCACTTCTCTCGCTGGACATGGGAAGGGAACTGGTCTGTATGGACCCTGAGATCTTCACAGATGTAGAACGGAGCACGGAGTCCCAATCTTGTCTTTTAGACTGATGCTGCCCTTCCAGGCATCTGCCATTCTTGTTTGTCCTGAGCCATGTGACAAGCTGGGCTTGAGAGCATCTGGAAGGCCTCCACATGAGCAAGCCGGTGGGTGATGTGGTCATCAAACTGCCTTCTACATACCTGTGTTTCTGCCCAAGTTAGTGCTACTGCCGGCTTTGGCTGGGGAGCTTCTTTCTGCAATGGGTAACTATTACTTCAGAGACTCATAACCTGCCAACATGCCTAGACATGACTGCTGAGAGCACAACCCTACACAAGACACACACAATGGGAATGAAAGTAGAAGCAGAGACTATTTGGGAAGGGGTCCAGAATCAGCAACAGCCAGAGGGAGACGGGAGAGGGTAATGAGGGTGAACATGACCAAAAATATGTTTGAAAATTCATAAAGAAACCTAATTATAGAAAAATTAGTACATGCTGGGGAATTGGCTTAGAAAGTATTCACTGTACAGGCACAAGAACCTGGGTTCAAATCCCCAGAAGCTACGTTTAAAGAACAAAAAAAAGCTGTGTGTGGTATCATGCATGCTTGTAACCCCTGTACTGTGAGGAGGTGGACACGGAAGGGTGGCTGGGACTTGCTACCTCCAGGTTCAGTGAGAGTCTCTGTCTTGAGAGAATGAGGCTGAGAGCAACAGAGCAGGATACAGGTACCATCCTTTCACTCCTGTGTGTACATCCTCAGACATACCGATGTTGAACGCGACTTCGCAGGTCCAGTAGTTAGCTCATCCAGAGGCAACACCGAAGATGCTCAGCTGCAAAACCACACAAAGGGATGCTAAAAGCTGAAAGGGGACAAGAAGTGACAAGAAAGCCTCTGGTTTCCTTTCATCCACCCCATTCACCACCCAGGTTTATAAATCTTTAAAGATCCAGCCCTGAAAGCAAGCAGGCCAAGCCACTGAAGGAGTAGACTTGGAATGAGGTGTCTACTTTCCTTCAGTTTCTAATTTGGGGCCTATAACATCATTCTTGCCTTTGTTAAAGACCTTGGGGCTGCTGGAAGAAAAGAAATTTAAGTACAAAAGCCACGATAATAGTACTGCTATTAGCAGGAGTGGCTTTGGCAAGAAGCCTTGGCCACCCGGACTCTAGAGGCCTAAGTGACTAAATGGGAGGCTTGAAGTGACTCAGAGGATCAGATCTCTTAGCCAAAGAGAAGCTGGGAAATTGCCATTAAACCCATAAAGGTTTCTGGGGCAGGGGTCCCTCCTCCTCACTGACCCCTGTGCCACCCTTCCCTGCTCTAGGATGCCTGATTCCTGGACATGGTTAAATTCCTCTCTCCCTGCCTCCTTGGGGGAGGTTAGGTGGTATGGGTCTCTCAGGACTTCCTTCAACACGTGACAAGACAGCATGGAGAGAGACAGCAGACACAGGGAGGGTCTCTGGACCGTAAGCACTCTGCTGGGTGCCCACACTGAAGCTGGGCCCAGTCTAATTCATGCAGTACCCAGGACCTCAGTACCTCCCAGCTCTGAGAGCAGCCTGGACATCCTCCTGCCTCACGACTGCTTAAAGTTAAGTTCTGATATAGAGATCCGGATAAAACCGGAGCACTGAAAGAATCCTTAAACTGACCCTGGGAATCAGGCGCTTGGACTCAACCCCCCCCCCCCCCCCCCCCCCGTCTGGGTCAGCAGACTAGGGCATAGGCCATTTCCCTGCCCTGAATCTCGGTTATCGGACAGCAGCAAAATGATGTTCTCGTCTACTCACCTGCGGAAGATGTGTGACGCCAGAAACAGACTAGAGAGAAGATGACAAGAAGACACAGTGCCCCGCTTGTTACATGTTATCCTCCGGACTCCCCACTCCCTCCACCTGGAGGACAACAGTGAGCAACAGCCCCAGCTGGAACCCATGCAACTAAGTACCACAGTAACAGCTCTTAGCTCTGTGGCCAAGCCCTGTGGGGTTGAGGGGGAAAAAAAAAAAAAGGCATGTGGGAAGACTTTCAAAGCCAAGTGTCCCCACTGCACCTCACAGCTGTCAGAGCCTGTAGGGCACAATAGTGAAGAGTTACAAATTTGCAGTCAAATCCTTGGTTTGAAACCTGCCTCCACCACTTCCTAGCGATGTGACTGAGACAGCGTCTGGCACTGTGCGATCCCAGTTAGCCTTACCTGTCGAATGTGGTGGATGCTGCATTCTCCTCAGGAGATGAAGAAGGTGGAGTGAGATGTGAAAGGCAAGGTACCAGCAGGTGAGAAGGGCCTACACCTGCTCAAATGCTGATGATACACACCGCTCCTGAGGCGGCTCGCCTCTCTGGGATCTCTCCTGAAAATGTGGAAAAGGGTGTGCTGGTGGAGTGGGGACAGCTCTGAGTTACCCGGCAGCTCCTGGAGCTGTGGACTAAGCCTCAGATTGTAAGCTTTCATACAAGAAACAAAAACCAAAACAAAGCAGAACAAAAGCAACCGACCAACAACAAAACTGACAAAAAAAACAAAGGCAGGTGAAATCTATGAGAACCAGGGAGCAGTTCTGTGTAAGCCACATAACTGTAAGACTCTCCTGTGACCACAGCTGAGAACATGACCAGCGGGGACAGCATTTCCAAGCTGTCAACTCAAAGCTCTATGGACATTGCCAAGACCAGGCCACAAAATCCATCACCATCAAACAGTAGGTAGAGCCAAGGGACACCAGAGCCTCGGCCACCACAGGGGGACATGGGTGTAATGTGCTTAGAACGGATGGTCGCCATATCCTTGGCTATCTACATGGCCTTCCATAGATGTACTAGACACTGTTTGGGGTCTATTCCAAAAAATAAGAAAGGGTGAAAGTTACAAATCACTCTAGAAGAACACAGAGATGTTTTTATCTTAATTACTTGCTTTCTTCTTCCCCAACTTGTGTTTTGGAAAGCCAGTGCCAGGAATGCAGTATGTAAGATGGACCGTATCTAGTACAGCAGCCTTGAGCTGGAAGCAGAGGATTCTGGGGCCAGACAGTTCTGGGTTCAGATCACTGCACATTACCTCTGCTATGAGCGGTCTTATTTAACCAACTAGGTTAAGCTTGCTAAACTTTAGGTATTCCCCTTGAACTGCTGTTTTGATCCAGCAGTTCCTGAACTTCAGCATGGGTCAGAACCACCTAACCGGCAGGGTCTTCTCATGACAGCACGAATTCCCAGGAGATGGTGATGTAGCCAGGATTAGAGCCCTTGGCACTTTCATGGACTGAACCTAACAAGCAGGGCAAAATCATCCTCTGTTTGATAGCAGTTGTAAAACAAGGAAGGACAGTGGAATTCCTTTGCCATGAGAATGGATTGTAAGTATGTGAAAGTGCCCTGTGAGCTTATAAAGCTCCACAGAATCACACTGGAATGAATATGAGGATTATTATAAACATTAAAGGGCATGGTGTAGAGTCTGCACTGCAGTGCCCAGCACATAGTAGGGTTATTAATACACAAAACCCACCAGTAACTAAAGATAGCCATTCGCTCTATGTTGGAGATGCCAGCTTTTGTCATGTATTACAATAAAAAAATGGAAATAAAGTTATAACACAAGAAGCTCATATTGCAATCGTGGGTGGCAGGGACCTCCTTCTCGGCTTCTGATCCAATTCATTATTCAAATCCTTTTACCGCGGTCTGTTCCATGGCTCAGTGCGGAAGCAGCTGTGGATCTTGATAAGAGGAGAAAGGCAGACTGTTTCCACTTTGCTCCTGGCAGTCCTCGGGCCTCCAACAGAACTTTCTTGCAAAATGAATAGGGCTGGCTCCCAGAGAGACCAATCTAATCTCATCTTGTCCACTCAGAAGATCCATATCAAACATCACAGACTGTCTGACTGCAGGCTTGCAGCAGAGGGGGCATCTAATTCCATCTGGATTTGCATCTGCCTTTCAATGACCATGCAAGGAGCCGTCAGTGTGTGGGAGCAAAACATAACCGGCTGGTGTTTAAACTGCTCCTGTCTTCGGGGTTCTTTAAAGAGCCCCAAGACGAAATGATGGCAGAAACAGAGTAAGTATGAGAGGGTTTAATATCACAGCCTCCTTTAAACGGCCCAGGATGGACTGACAGCCCGAGTTCCACTGTTTAGAGTCTCCATATTCTGATCAGATTACCATGCTATGCCGAGAGACCTAATTTACTAATTCCCAGGAGAACTTGAAATTACTTTAAAAGGGGAAAAATAAGTCCCTGGTTACTCGTATTTGAACAGTACGCCATTTATTCCCTCAGCCATTTTCTGAAGGCTTGGCCTACTTCAAATGAAATTACTGGTGAGGTTGGTTACCTTAGCATTTTCTCCCCTTTTTTCAGCTAGTCAATATTAACAGAAGCCTAAAAACATGAACAGTATAGAATATCTATAACTTCAAAAATACTCTACATTTCTTATGGCCCAATCTGGCTACATTATCAAGAGAACCTTCAGATTCAACACAATATTTACAAACTGACGGTCACTGCCACACACGCTTTGAAACTTAGGGATGCGACATGAAATACCCAGTTAGGTCAACTCATGTTTGTGAAATCAACATTTGAACTGTTAGGTACTTTTTCTTTTTTTGCACATTGGTTCTCCATGATTCTAACCATATTTTAACACCCATTAGCATATACTCTAAGTTGCCTTGGTAACAAGGGGAGAAGCCTGCTCATCAGTAAGATTGGGACTGGGTACACTGCTTTGGAGTTGAAACTCCAGATCCAAGAGAGGTCTTGGTGAACCAATGGGTTCATTGAGCTTACTTACAGGAACCTGGGGGACCAACAAACGGTAGTACCAGCTAAAAGTCCAACCCCAACAAGGACGACCTATCCAAGGCTGTAGAGTCTGGGTTCCCCCTGCAGATAACACTCTATGTCCCATGTGTCCTACCATGTCCCAAGACTCCATACAGCTGGGGTGAGGAAATGTAAGAAAGAGGGAGAGGTCAGACTCTCAGGCAAGGCTCTAGTTACCCTCTCCTTATTCCCTCCAAGAAGTTATATTCAAAGTATGACCTTGGGACTGGAGCGATGGATGAGGGGTTAACAGCATTTGCTGTTCTTGCAGATGATCCAAGCTCAATCCCCAGGCTCCACATGGCAGATTAGAACTAGCTGTAAACTTCAGTTCCAGGGGATCTGATGCTCTCCTCAGGCACAGAAGCACACACAGACACGTACACAGGCACGCACGCACGTGCTGACATACAAACACATGCACAAAAGAAAACAAAGAAATCTTATTATTTCTTATTTAAAGGAAAGGTGTTGGGGCTGGAGAGATGGCTTAGGAGTTAAATGCAGTTGTTCCCAGCACTCACAGAGCCAGGGGCCCTGATGCCCTCTTCTGGTCTTTGTGGGCATCAGGCATGCACAGGGTACACATACATATACACATACATTCAGGCAAAATAACCACACATAACAGTCTTACAGCTGTGAAGCAATCGTGGTATACTGTAAAGATGAATTACTCTTATTGGTTAATGAAGAGCCGATTGACCCTACAGCTGGGCAGGAAGATATTGGGCAGGAAAGTCAAATTAAGAAGGACCCTGGGAAGAAGGGTGGAGTCTGAGGAGTGGTCAGGAGACACCCAGCATGAGAGGCAGAGTGAGCAGGATGGGAAGTATGTACAAGAGTAGGCAGCACAAAGATTAATAGAAAGGGGTTAATTTAAGTCTTAAGTCTCTGTGTGATTATTTGGGAACTGGCTGGTGGAACACACAGAAATTCTGCCTAAATCTTACTACACAGCCTTGGCTGTTCTAAAACTCTCTACGTAGACCAGGGTGGCCTTGAACTCTCAGAGCTCCACTTGCCTCTGCTTCCCAATTAAAGGGAAGTCCTGGATGTCCTGGAACTTACTCTATACACCAGGAAACTCAGAACCTGTCTCTACCTCCCAAATGCTGGGATAAAGGTGTGTGCTACAATGCCTTGCTAAAACTAATAAGCTTTAAAAAACAAACAAACAAAAAACCCCAAATGCCTGAACTTGTGCGGGTCTCTTGAGGTGGCACTCATGTTTTCAAGATGTGACAGCCATGTCAAGCCTGAAGAGACTTCCACAAATGCTGACCAGATTCACACACCCATCCATCTCCTCTCATCTGAACAGCCTGCCTTATTTTACTTTTTTCTCTTGTTAACCATATACCTAAGTACACCTTATAAATTTCCTATAGCAAATGCCAACACCAATGACTAATAAATGCAAAGGCAATAAGTCAAAACCTGTCAAGAACTGGACTGGGAAAGTACTGCAGAGTGGTGGTGATGCAGGACTTCCTGGTGACAGTGACACTGAACACCAAGTCACCCTGGAAACTGTCACTCACCATCAATGCAGCAGCAGAAAATATTTAGTCAGGACCCCAAGCCACACCCCCGCCCCACATCTGATAGCTTGTGCTCCAGGTAGGGGGCTGAGACACTTCAATAGTAGAGAGCGGCAAGAATGCCAAGGGAAAGGGGGTTATCTCTCCAAGAGATATGACAAAATGGTTTCAAGTTAGAAAGTCTAGCTAAGTGATACTGGTGGGCCGAGAGGGCAGGGTGAGGAGAGTAGGGGATGGGAACAGAAGAGAGAGGAGGGACATTTCCCCAAAAGTTGGGGGTGGGTAGGCGCTGATTAACTAAAGTCAAAACCTACCTGGTCTGCTTCATTAAAATGCACTCCACACTGATTTACAGACGCTCACACACAGACGTTTACACATGCGTGTCACACGAGCACTAGAATTCATTTCTAAACAGGTCGGAACCATCAGGGTCTGTTTCATAGACAGCTCTGCAAAGGTCGCCATGTCTATAACCTTAAAGTATGAATCTGACCAAATGGCACCCAATTCGTCAAATCCCTGCTCGAGGAGATTCCCGAGGAGCCACGGTGGCTCTCCCCTCAGGAGACTGTCTAAGAGCAGTTTGCCTCGCAGACAGCAACTCTGCCTGCAGAGCATGGATGCAAAGACTTAGCAGCACCTGCATTAAAACAATGATGCAGAAGCATGTGACCCTCCTGAACCAAGTCTCCTGGACAGCTTAGGTACCAGAGAGTCCTATAATAAAGGCTCCCGAGACCACAGCAATGTCTGCAAACGATGGCTGGAAAAGCTGGCAAGGTAACTTACCCAGACGGTCTCTGAGCACAATTTCAACATAACTTAAAACACCAGCTATATATTAGGGAACTGAGCTTCAGTTAAGCTCTCTAGTGCTTTCAGATTTTAAGAAAATTTCCTTTTATTAAAAAAGAATTGTCATCTACAAACTACTGTGTATCTAACTATGCAAATACAACATCAAAATACTCTGATAAATTCCCTGATGGAGCTGACAATTTTACGAATTCCCAACAGGACATATAATGAGGAAGATCAGTAGTTTAAATTATAGGCATTAGCTGAGTTTTCAGGATAGAAAGTAAAGCTCAGCATTTAAAAAGTCTGTAATGTATAGTCTTGTGGGTTTGATAATTTGAATCCAGTCATCGGGAGTCCAGAAGCAGCAGGAGGTTAGGGACCATAGGACTGTACCGGGGACACAAAAGCAGCTTTCATGCAGGACTTCAAGTGTTGCTATCAGATATATTTAAGTGACACTTTACAGAATAAAGCCGGTAAAAACCAAATATATCCTCCCACGACATTTAAAACACAATGATTTATCAACAGTTGCCATTTCCCAGCAATAAGAAAACAGTTGGTACAAGCTCAACACAAAGCTACCCCTTGTCTTGTAGGAAATAGACATAGATATAGAGATACATGTACACATATACATTATCTTCAAAATTCAAATCTGTTAGTTTGTTTTACTATCATATAAAAACAATCTCTCTATGGTCAAATTACTGAAAAAAACACAAAGGCTAAAAAAAGGAAAAGCACATTTCCCACGTTTAAAAAATACACATCGATTCAGAGGTTCTATTTATTTGATTATAAAGTTATATACTCTAAGGACTCAGACTCCTAGGATTAAACTGAATCAAGCAGAAGCAAATCCACCTTTTCCCAGTCCATGGAAAGGACACTCTAAACCCATTCACTCCAAAAAGAGATAAAAGAAATGTCCCAATTTTGAACTGGTAAATTAGGAAAACACGGTCACCTGGAAGCGATGGACATAAAATAGAAGGACCCACAGGTGACATTGAGGCAGAATGCAGTTCTTGGGTCAGAATCTGGGAGCTCTGGGTGGTAGAGAAACTCACTGGGAATTTGGGTCAGACACAGCCACGGCTTCCTCGTGTGACTTCTCACAGCACAGAGGCCTGCAGCTCATGTCCACACTCACACTGTCTGTTTTGTTTTTCGAGACAGGGTTTCTCTGTGGCTTTGGAGCCTGTCCTGGAACTAGCTCTGTAGACCAGGCTGGTCTCGAACTCACAGAGATCCGCCTGCCTCTGCCTCCCGAGTGCTGGGATTAAAGGCGTGCGCCACCATCGCCCGGCTATGCTGTCTGTTTTGTAAACGAAAGTTTAACTGGGCCATAGCCATGGTCATCGGTCTCTATACTGTTTGTGAAGTTTCCCTGCAACACTGAGAGCTGAGGCTGCGACAGATGAGTATTTCCTCTAGTCTTTTACGAGACAGCTTCTGGGACGCCCCGGCTAGTTTACTACGTGTTAGCCTAATTACCTAAAAGACTTTTGCTACGGCTCCCAAGAATAACCCGAGATTTACTCAACAGCCAAATGTATACCTGAAAATAGTTCTTTAGCTTTGGGGGGGGGGGAGAGAAAAAACAAAATTTAAAAAACTTTGTTTTTAGCAGCTACTTGGAAACTTTCGCTGGGAAGGAGGGGTAGGGAGGAAAGGAAAAAATGCTGCTATGTTCTCTGAACATTTTCATGTTGGTGGGCAGGGCGACACTGTCATTCCTTTAGTCTTTATAAGTGCTTTCTATGCAGTGCTTTTTGCCCCTCTTATTAAAGAATAAATAACCTTTAAAGCCTTCTGTTGAAAATGCTTTGTTTGATGAGGTGTTGTGCAGGAAAGTATAAACATGTAAGTAGGTACTCCCTTTTAGAAAAGTCAGGCTGAGAGGACTCTGAATTCTAATCTGCAGAGGGAGAAGGTGAAGAATTAATATGGAAATTTTAACTCTACAAAGCATACTTTAGAAACCATAGGTGTAAAACAGCCACCATTTTTGACAAGGTCAAATGAAAACAGGGATGTCTTTCAAGTTTGAGGAAGAGTTTCATGCTCCTCGTCAGCTAAGATCCTGAGTCGCTGGAGTTCACAGGTGTTTCACATTTCAATAGTTGCCGAAGCACAGAAGATAAAACACAAAGAGGATAGTTATCAAACACAAACATACCAAGATAAAGAGTTTGTTTTTTTTTTCTCATAAAGCTTAAAAGTTTTTGTTGTTAAAAGAATGGAAAGTACGAAACTATATGCTAGAGACAGTTCTATTCAAACACCACTGGACAGTTCCCAAGTGCTCTCACCATGCCAACGTAGTCCTCACAACAGCCCTGTGAGGTAGACACAGCAGCTAGTAGTATCCTAATCTCAAGATAAGGAAACTGAGGCAGAGAGAGGCCAAGTGACTTGCCTAACATCACACAGCTAGAAGACACAGAGCAGGAACCAGTGATGAAATGCTTAGGCTGTCTAGTACTCTTTCGTTATAGCTACTGCCTCGGGTTGAGTAATGTTCTCTATCAAAATTGGAAGGCTACGTTAGTTCATTTCAGTGACATCGTAACAGTAAAGTTAAATGAGAAATACAAGAATAGCAGGTCTGATGACTTTACTCGACATAATAAAATTGGTGCAAAACCACTTCTGTCTACTTACTTGTAACTTTTTGGTCCAAATACATAAAATATGCAATATTTACAGCATTTTCCTTTTTTTCTTTTGTAAATGCAATGCTTTAAAACACATTATAAAGCACCGTAGTAAAAATAGTCTACAGGTAAAAGTCCAGAAGTAGGAAAATCCTACCGTATCACAGCTCACCAACGGATCGCACACCATATGGGATCACCGACACTTCAGTGTACTGGGTTACAGAGAATTCATGGAGAAACAAATACTAAACTCACTTTTTGATAGTAATATGTGGAAATCCCTAAGAAAGCTTCAGATAATGCCAACATTCTTAGAAATCGCACCCCAATATTAGATACTGGGGAAAGAGGCATCAGGAATACTGCTTTAGCATTGTCTTTTTTTTTTTTTACAGTGTTATTCATGGTTTTAAGTTGATTTCTTTAACACTAATGATCATCCAAAATATAAAGCCTACATAAATATGGGAAAACCCAACTACAGTAGAAATAGTTCTGAGAAACCATGATCAAACACTCCAATAAACTTTGTGAGACCCAATTCACAGAAACAAATCAGATAACGGCAAAGTTATTAGCACTATCCAGCAGAGGTGTGCAACAGAAACCTCTAGAAGGTGAAGTGGCAAACAGATTCATCTTCATCCAAAGAGAGGTGAAAAAAGGCTTTATCAAAAGCAAGAGAATCATAGAACCTCTTCTGAAATGGTATTCAGCCTACTGATTCAACTTGCATGGGTGTATTTTAGGTGATGTGAGATCTCCCTCACCTGGAGGAGATTATAATTATCACGGAAATAAAAACAAAATAACAAAAAAATATCAATGCCTTACACTAAAAAACTCCTTAGAACACTGACATCCCATTCAGCATCTAGTTTCTTGACATTCATGTCTGTTCCCTAGCTCAGCCCAACGAGAACGGGCTCGGACACGTTATCAGCAAAGCAGGTGGGGAGCTGAGGACAAGGTGACGACGGAGCCCAGCTTAGTTCAAGACTGCTTTGGCCACACCTGTGCTCAGTTCGACTTCGGGTAAATCTTTTCATAGAAAAAGTTCTGTGTCAGGATATAGAGGTCTCCATCTTTCTCACGGACGGCGTGGGCTCTGATGAACTGGAACTGCTCCAGGGCAAACTCATAGAACTCGTTTTCCATTTTCCAGATGTCAGACTGCTGCAGCTTTGCGATGGTTTGCTTGGTGGGCAGTTTCTTCTCTGTGGTTTTCCTAAGGTGGGATTTCTTTCCTACTTACAATGGAAAATAAGAAAAGTAAATAATTCTTATAGAATACACACAAACAATGCCTCCTTACTTGAAAAATGGCTTATGTTACCATGACACACTGAAGAGCAAGTAACACGCTGCCTTCTGACATTAATACAACCCAGCAAAAACCAGAAACTCAACATCAGCTGAGGCTTGCTTTGTTAGAGGGTGAAGACTTAAAAGAGGCAAGGAATGTCCACACAAAAAACACAGGCTCAACGCTGGGTGAGTGGAGGCTGTCACAGTGTTCTGAGGATCAACGCTGGGTGAGTAGGGGCTGTCACAGTGTTCTGAGGATCAACACTGGGTGAGCGGGGGCTGTCACAGTGTTCTGAGGCTCAACACTGGGTGAGCGGTGGCTGTCACTCACAGTGTTCTGAGGATCAACACTGAGTGAGTGGAGGCTGTCACTCACAGTGTTCTGAGGATCAACACTGGGTGAGTGGGGGCTGTCACTCACAGTGTTCTGAGGATCAACACTGAGTGAGTGGAGGCTGTCACTCACAGTGTTCTGAGGATCAACACTGGGTGAGTGGGGGCTGTCACTCACAGTGTTCTGAGGATCAACACTGGGTGAGTGGGGGCGGTCACTCACAGTGTTCTGAGGATCAACACTGGGTGAGTGGGGGCGGTCACTCACAGTGTTCTGAGGCTCAACACTGGGTGAGTGGGGGCGGTCACTCACAGTGTTCTGAGGATCAACACTGGGTGAGTGGGGGCTGTCACTCACAGTGTTCTGAGGATCAACACTGGGTGAGTGGGGGCTGTCACTCACAGTGTTCTGAGGATCAATGCTGGGTGAGTGGGGGCTGTCACAGTGTTCTGAGGCTCAGGTCCTGGACTCAGCTTCTGCTGATCTGGGTCTCAGATCAGGCTCACGCAACGATGCCTTCACTTTGTTGAGCCATCTTGCTGGCCTTCGTTTATTTAAAAACTATGGTAAAACATGTATCACTAAACTCAATTCTACCATCATGGAGAACTGGGGGCAGGTGTAAGCTCTAGGAAGACTTTGAGTGATGGCATGCTACTGAATTACTAGAAGGAAGCCATCAGTACAGGACTGACTCACAAAGGCCGGGAGGCACAGCACGATGACTGCTCATGTGTTCAGTATTCCCATCAGAGCCCATTCTAGAACACTAGTCTAATTTATTATAGAGTCAACTTGTAAACAAACAAACAAACAAGTTAGGATCTGCTTTAGAAAGAAACCTACTGTGTACATACCTGTACGATAGAGGTCTGTAGCACCCCGGAAAAACCGGGGCAAAGCGGCCTCGAGTAACATGATGAAGTCCTCCAGCTCTTCAGTCACTCCCACCAGGAAGTACTCATTAACTAGGTTATACTTAGCTTGATCCATAGCCCATCTGCTTCCCACGTTCCTGAAACCACAGGAAAAGAACTAAGCACTGGGTTGTAAAATGGGTTAAGTGTTCTCATGCTTCTGACCCTCCGTGTTATGGAGGAAGCAGGTGAACACACAGCTACAGCAGACATTACAACAGCATCTTAGGGAGGTACCAGTTTCCAACTTCCTTCCACATCCTGCTCCCGCTCCCATGTAGTTACTTAGACTCTACTACAGGGTTCTGAATATGAACACATTTTAAGGACAATTTTAAACATGCACGTTTGTGTTATATATATTCTCTTTTCTGACTTGGTGTGCATTCATGCTTTAAACTACTCTAAAATTTTTTTTATTCTGAGAGCCCCTACGGTAAAGGCGAAGCGATTTGTATTTAGTGTTTATCTGAATTTGTAAATTCTGTTTCTTTTCTTTCCATAAACTTTAGTATTTTCTGAAATACCAAAAAGAGAAAATAAGTAAGAAACAGCTCTACAAAAATCTCTTTGTTTACAGTGTCAGCTCATACGTCGACAGGCTTCATCCAACACAGACTACACCTCTGGGATCTAATTAGCACTAACGTTCTTCCTGCTTTGCTCTGGCTCTGCATCTTAAGTGCCAATGTGACCTGCGGTGGTGCCTTCACATTGTGTTTTCTCAACTATTTGAAGAAAGTCAAAACCACAGACCAAGAAACCGGGTGTGGTAGTACATTTCTGTCATCCTGGAATTTGGAAGGGAAGACAGGAGGGTCAAGAGTTCAAGGCCAGCCTGTACTACAAGAGATTCTGTCTCTAAAAAACCTAAAAAGGAGAGGATGAGGAAGTAGATTAGTTGATTTCTAAGATCTCCCCAATATATTTCATTGTGTATGAAATATATGAACTACCCTCTCTAATTAAAACTCAACTACGCAATACTTTATATTATTCAAAAGCAAGGCTGGCAAACTTTTTGTGACAGGTAGAGAGTAAATAGTCCACAGTTTGCAGGCTATATAGTTTAAATCACATTATTGAATTCTGCTATCTCGGCAGACAGTAAATGCACCATCATTAGTGCTGTGCTCTAATAAAGCTTTATTCACAAAGAACAAGTGCTTGGCCATATTTAGGCCATAGGCTGGGTTCCTTTCCAGAGGAAATGTCTAAAACCTGAACAGACACTTTCCCAATGCTTCTGATTCATCGTCAACAATGACACTTTGGTCTACAAGCAGGACCTTAAACTTTATGTCAATTTCTGAGGCTCAAATAATTAAGAAATCCTTTGAATTTCCCAATATAGTGTAAAAAATACTAATTTTGAATAGACTTTTTGTTTCTGTATTTTCTATGAAAACGACTGAATAACCAGTTATGGTAGTGCACGTCTGTATTCCCCACACCGGAGAACCTGAGGCAGAAGAATCTCAAGTTGAGGCCAACTGGGGAGCTGGGTAGGCAGCCAGTGACCCAGTACTTGCCCAGCCTGTGAAAGCCCCAAATCTGGTCCTCAGCGCCTCAAAACAAAAGACTGACTAGAATAAATAAATATGTACAATTATTTTAAAACAGAACATTCTGGGGAAAGTTTTTATTAGTAAAATCTTTTGTACTTCATGCTAACAGACTAAATAGAACTCTACTTTAGAAGAATATTGTTAGATACTCCTGAACTCAAAATAAGTATAACAATAAAACTAGGTAAATACTCTGCCCACTAACTAGCTTTATTTGATCTACTTGAAGCAGAAAGTTTAGGACAAAATAAGGTTTATGGAATGATCTCTTACCTTTAAGGTCTCTGCTGGAATACAGCAAAACAGAAGGCCAAAGCCAAAATAATAACTGCATTTGATAAAACACACTGTGAGGATGTGTACAAAATGCATCTTTTAAGAAATTTATGTGTAGATGACCACATTCCTGCTCGTGAGATGTGGGTACCCAGATATGGAAGACGAGCACATTAATTAAGCTTATTTTCCTACCAGCACTCTGAGCTGTGGCCACAGAAGAATGGGATCTGAAGCCAGAGCTTCTCTGGAGCGCAGTCTGAGCCGCCCTCAGCCACACATTCATCGAAGGTCTGCAGCAAAGAGAAAAAGAGCACAGTCAGCCAGAAACCCAAGCCTCAAGTTAAAAGACAGATTTTTATAATCTCTGTATATCTGTCTTTGAGAGTATAGGCGTGCGCGTGCCATGGTGTCTGTATAGTCGTCAGAAACCCTGAGCACCAGTCCTTGTCTTATGTCCTGGTTGAGACGGGGTCTTTGTTCACTGCAGAGAGTGTCAGGCACCTGGCTCACAAGATTTCGGGACTGTTCCTGTCTTCAGTTCCCATCTCACCACAGAGCACGGCAAGTCCAGATGTGCTTCTGTGCTCAGCTTCACATGTGTTCTAGGGAACTGGCCGCAGGTCTTCACATGGCGTGGCAAGTGACTCATCTCTCCAGCTCGCAAACTTTTAATGCAACAAGTTACAGAGTAAATGGGTGCAAGCAGGTGGGTAAGTGAGGGCTGAACAGCTGTTCAGAGGTCAGAACACTCGTTCTTGCAGAGGACCCGGTTCAGGGCAGATGGAGGCTTACAGCCATGGTCCATCCTGCAGCTGTCAGTGCTGACACCTAGTGAAAAACACCAAGAAGGCCCCACTCGTTGTTCTGCCTTCCTGGTGTGTTCCCAACACACTAGTCCTGCTTGTGTTTGACTTGGAGCATCCACTCATACCATATTAGTCTGCTCCACGGGTTCTTAACTACTTTATGGTGCCCCAAATCGCTGTGACTTTACTAGAATGTTCTTCCTTGGTAACTGATTCTACCAACAAAGGTTACATAAGGTCCAGCCTTCCAGTTACACCTCTGGCTGAAAGTCATTTACTATTTTTGAGTTCTACACATTGCCTTGTTAATAACCAGCTCTCAAGAAGGGGACACACTCATCTGCATGTGTCGCCTTTATCTCCATAACAAGCTTCGCGTAGATTTTACATTACACACATGTCCTAAACTATGGAGAGAGCTTGAGAAGGTCATGCCGTGTGCAAGCGCATTTGAGAGCACACTGTACGGGGCTACACAACCGTCAGTTAGTGTGTGCAAAGCGTCACCGCGGAGACCGTGATTGGGGATGGCAGAAGTACTAAAGACAAGTACTGGTGAGCACGAGAGACAGGGTCACAAGTGAGATAGCCCTCCAGCACTTCCCTGAATTTTTTTTATGTGTGTGCAATTTGTCTAAGTGGACAACCTTGGCCTTGCCACTACATTACTTAGGCATTTCCCTAGGCGGACTGTGTGAGGGTGTGGACGATAATGGACTAAACCTCTGAAATTGTAAGCCAGCTTCAACTAAATGCTTTCCTTTCTAAGAGTTGCTGTGGTCCTGGTGTCTCTTCACAGCAACAGAAACCCTAAGACACAAGTACCAACCAGGGCCTGGGGTGTTGTTGTCATAGGCCTGGTCATACTTTTGTTTGGAGGAATGTGGGCTGGGAGTTTGGACTGCAAAAGCAGCTGAATGCTTCAAGTGCTGCTATTAGTGAGAGCTGTAGGGGCAAGTAGTGTAAGAGTGAGGTGAACTGCTGGGGGCTGGGTCAAGAGGTTTCAGAGAAGAATATTAATGTGTGGCCTAGAGATTGTTGTGAAGAATGTGGCTGCTTTTTGACTTTTTCTGAAAAAGTCTGCCTCAGGCTGACGAGTTTTGGCTTGTGTTGCCAGAGGAAATCTCAAAACAGCCTGTTACTGTCTCTGTTGTGTGGCTACTAGTGTTCACTCTTGAACAAAAGTGAGTAAGCTGAGCAAGGAAAAGTGTAAATTTGAGGAAAAAGGGGGTACCAGAAAGTAGAATGGAGATAAATCTGTGTTCAAGGAGATAAACAGATTAAAAAATGGAATAAAGGGAGTGGTGACCTCAGGGCAAGAACCTACCCAGATAAATTTCCAATTTATGAAAAGGAATTAAAGAAGTTTAGAGCCAGGTATTGTGGCATGCACCTTTAATCCCAGCACTGGGAAGGCAGAGGCTGGTGTATCTCTGTGTTTGAGGCCAGCCTGGTCTACAGAGTGAGGTTAGGTCTAGGACAGCCAAGTTCAGGCTGTGAAGAAAATCATCAAAAACAAAAAGCTAGAGAAGATATAACTGAACAAGGGGGCCATATTCCAGCCCCAGCAAGCCACAGAACTTGGCAGCTTCAGCCACTGGTTCTGGCTTTAGAGCTAAAGGCAGAAGAAAGGACTAAGAAAAGCTGCTGAGGCCAGACATGTGTCAGGGGTGTCCCTGAATGGAGGCCTACAAACATCACTGTGTGAAGCTGTGAAGTTGAAGCCTGGATTGCCTTGGAGAACCCAAGATATTGGAGATGCCAGAGCCGTGGGATACCTGCTGACAGGGAGTTGACCCAGTCCAAGAAGTGTGTTGCAGCTAACAAAGCTGAAAGGAGTTGAGATCTGAAGAGCATTTCGACATCAGACATGGAGATGTAGAGTCTGGAGTTTTCTATCTTGCTTTGGTCCAGTATTTAGCCTGCACCACCCTCCCTTTCCTCCATTCTGGACTGGCAATGTACATCCTGTGCCACTGTATGTTGGAAATATGTGATCTGCTTTGATTTTGATTGTATAGGGGATTATAGTTAAGACAGTACATGAGTCTCACAAGAGACTTTGAACTTTTAAATAAGTCTGAGACTGTTATAAGACTATGGAGACTTTTGAAGGTGGACTCAATGCACTTTGCATTATGTCATGGCTACAAGCCTAGGAGGGCCAAGGAACAGAATGTGTTGGTTTGGATAGATATGGCCTCCATACTCATGTGCTTGAATGCTTGGCCCATAGGGCACTATTAGGACATATGGCTTTGTTGGAGAAGGTGTGACCATGTTGGAGGGAGTGTGTCACTGTGGAGACGGCTTTGTGGTCTCAGAAGAACAAGCCAGTTCACTTCCTGCTGCCTGCTGATCAGCATGTAGAACTCTCAGATCCTTCTCCAGCCCTATGTCTGCCTGCATGCTGTCATGCTTCCCACCATGACAATAACGAACTAAATGTCTGAAACTCTAAGTGAGCCCCAATTAAATATTTTCCTTTATAAGAGTTGCCATGGTCATCGTGTCTCTTAACAGCAATAAGAAAGAGGGTGAGAATTTTTTTGTTTTTAGACACGATCTCACTGTGGATCAGGCTGCCTTGAATTCACAGAGATCTTCCAGCTTCTGCCTCCCAAATGTTGGGATTAAAGGTGTTTAAATTAGGCTGGCCTGTAGCTATTCTTATGAGGGATTCTCTGCTGCATAACTGAAGAAGACTTGCTGACTGTACTGAAAGGGAGGGCAACAGGTACAAGGGAGGAAACATAAAGGGGGAAATATTACTTATTGAAAATAGACAAAGTGAGCTGAAAACAAGCATGAGTGCATTAATTATTCTCTGCAGCTGACTACAGACACCGAGTAGCTGCTTCCAGCCCCTGCTACCTTGACTCCCCTGAGCTTATGGGTCTGGTCTAGAACAGTGAGTCAAGGAAACTCTTTCCCCTTAAGTCACCTTCATCAGGGCATTTTGTTACAGCAACAGGACAGAGAGTAAGGCCTTCTGAGTTAGATTTCCTGACCAAAGCTTACTTTAAAAAAGTGGCTTTATTTAATCCCAGCACTCGGGAGGCAGAGGCAGGCGGATCTCTGTGAGTTCGAGACCAGCCTGGTCTACAGAGCGAGTTCCAGGACAGGCTCCAAAGCCACAGAGAAACCCTGTCTCAAAAAAAAAAAAAAAAAAAAAAGTGGCTTTACCAAACAGGGTGGGCAATAAGCACATGTTATTTCTCCACTTATCTCTATTAGACCCCAATTTTTATGAAGTCCGTGGCTCAAGGAACAAAGTGCAACAGGTCAGGAAGTTTCTGATTTCATGCCTATTTCTAACAGGCCCAGCACATGGCATGTTCCCTATAGCTCAGGACTCTGCTTCTTCAGGCCTCTACCAGACTAGAGTGCAAGCCAGAAGACAAGTAAGTTACTAAATAAGCTCACCATCTTCACTACTGGTCAATGTGACACACACATGATCGTGTGTGTGAAATTCAAAGACATTAAACAGATTGGCTTAAGTATAAGAAAGCAGCATGGTAGGAGATTGTAATATTAAAAGTTTCCATAATTTACTATGTATACAATGTAGACTATATGCAGACAACTCTGGGGATTTCATGCATACTATTTGAATTAAAACTGAATAATCATACCGGATGGCTATTTTAACTCAATTCTTTAATTAGCATCCTCCTGGTTCCTGTGTTCTTCAAGTATTTTAGTCTTTCAGGCAAAGAAAATTTAGAAGACTTCAGATCTGTTTTTAGGCAGTAGCTTTAAATCTGCTATCGGACTCAGGCAGACTAAAGTTACCACCCCAACTAAATCCTCCATAGGTCAAACTGTCAGCGTCTCTTGCAGGGTCAGTGTGGCCATTTTGCCTCGGGCTTGCTAATGGACTGAAGGCAGAAGGAATGTGGGCAACTTTTGGGTCACTTGCTCAGAAGGAAACAGCTTGCTTTCCCTTCCCTTTTCCCAGTGGGGCAAGGTGGCCCCGTGGTGGCCAAGGAATGGCTCTACTCAGCAACGACATGCTCTTTTGTCTGCCAGGGCTGCACTCCTGTACTTGGTGATATTTCCTTACAACAAGTCAACTGTGCCACTTGAAATAACTGAGTGTCCTTGTCTGAAGGCTGCTCTGACCTCGGGTGGCATCAGTCATGCTTGGAGACAGGGTGAGCTCTCTATCTGAGGTCTGGAAGATGCTACTAAGCAGAGGCCGCAATCTCTTTAAACAGCCTCCAATCTACACGAAGTGCACAGGATAAATGGCCATCTCCAGACAGAGGAATCCACAGTAGCCTGTGTAAAAGTTAGTTTCCAAGTGAGAATAACATTTTAGAAATGTGTATTTGACACCGTAAGCCTATAAGCTGTTGCTGATAATGTCTGTAGCTGGGTTAATAAATACGAATTTTTGATACTGTATGATGAAAATGCAGGATGTCTGGAAACTTCCTGACTAAAAGGCCAATTTCATATACAGCATCAAATATATCAATGGATTTTAACTGTGAAAAGTTCACTGTGGCTTCACATCCTACACTTGGACCTTCCACTTGTCAAATTCAGTGTCATAGTAAAAATATCCCCAATTTCTTTTCCAAGTATTTATTTGCATATAGCTGGATTTTTTTAGAGACTTTATCCAAAGGGGGGGGAGTGCAACTGATTGGACTGAATTAAAAAAAAATGAAAATCAGGCTACCTTTATTAAATTAGATACTGAAAGATTTTCTGAAATGTAAAATGATGCCACTTTTTTTTGGAAAGATGATTATTTAAACAAAAATATTCTTAGTTAACATGAGACAGTTTCCTAAAATGACCATTTAAAGACATTCTCTGGCTAGTGAGATGGCTCAGCAGGTGAAAGTGCTTGTCCTAGACTGAGGACCAAAGTTTGATCCCTGAAACCCATAGTGAAAGGAGAGAATCAACTCCCACAGCTGTCCTCTGGTATGTGCACCCCCCCCCCAAATAAACGGCAAAAATAAACAAGCTAAAATTTTCTATGTAAACGATGACACTTACATTGGTAAATATTAACAAATGGCTACATAAACAAAAGTTCTCCGGGGTCCTTACTCTTCTTTAAGATGTGTATATACACGTGTGTGCTTACGCACTCAGGTGTGTGCACCAACCCACACATGCACATTGTACACTTGCACATGTTTGCTGAGGCCAAGAGAAGGTATCTGATCCACTGGAGTTGTAAACTGCACAGCATAGGTACTGGGAACCAAACTGGGGCCCTCCATAAGTGTTTTTAACCTCTGAGCCATCTCTCTAGCCCTGGGAACCTTGAAAAGAATGTGACTAACTCAGTCTGGGAACATCAGAGACAAATCCATGGCAGAGGTAATGACATAGTTCGATCTTAAATGTTAAAAAAAAAAAAGAGCTTTTTAAAGAGAAGAAAAAGCACTCTAAGTGTGAGGGACAACACGTGTGTAAAAATATGAAGCAATAATGAGTTACACGGGCACGTGCATTTCACGTGGCTGAAAAACTGGGCTGGGCATAACAGGTAACTACGCTACAGAGGCAGACAGGTATAAGATCATATTAGATTGTGTCTCCTAAGCCTTAGGTAATTAAATAAATTTACATTTATTTATTATTTGTGGTGATATGAAGGATGTGTTTGTGTGTGTGTGTGTGTGTGTGTGTATGCGTGCACAGTGAGAGACCAGTTTAAGAGCCCTGACTGCTCTTCCAGAGGTCCTGAGTTCAATTCCCAGCAACCACGTGGTGGCTCACAACCACCTATAATGAGATCTAGTGCCCTCTTCTGGCCTACAGGCAGGATACTATATAAATAAATAAATTAAAAAAAAAAGATTTGTTGTGGTCATGGTGTCACTTCACAGCAACAGAAACCCTAAGACAAAGAAACATAATATATACAAAAATAGATTCATCGACAATGATCCCCTAGAAAATTGTCAGTAAGTGTAATGGTTAATATTGATTGTCAACTTAACTTAGAGTCACCCTGGAGACAAACTTGGGCTTTGTTTGTGGGAGGCATTTCCAGAGACGTATAACTGAACATGTGTGTGTGCTCACATGCGTGCTGAGTACAGCTGCCTCCCGCCCCAATGAACAGCTTCCAACCATGCACTGAAATAAACCATGACACAGTGGCAAGAACAGCTTGTTTAATACAGCAGGGCTGTAATAAACATGTATGCTGAGACAGTTCCCAGTCACAGAATTATCCATGTTACACTTCACCACTGCTTCTCTGCAGTCCTGAGCTCCCTGCAAAACGCCAACACTGGACAAGGAGGACGCTTATGAGCAACAGCAAGCACCTTACCTTTTTGTCTCCTTGTTTCCGTCTCCTTAATCCTGGTCTGTAATCATCGCCAAACCTCAGAAAGTAATAGTAGGAAACTAGCCTCTCGATAGGGTCCCTGATGACATTAATATAAATGGGCTTCTTCTTCACACCGAATCTGAAACAGCAGAATTCCAGTGATGAGGTCAGCATTTTCATTAGTGCAGGCATGCCCTGCAATTATATACAGAAGTCTGAAGTACTGATGGTATATGGAAGTAATAAAATGAATTAATTAAAATGAAATTGAGTATGTGAAAACTGGGGAATATTTCATATCTAGGATGCCACAAAGTAAACAAGAAACAATTCAAGAAATGATGGAGAATACCCACCTATGCCCTCAAGGAATAAGGAGGCAATCTGTCTTGTGGGGCCCTGGAGGTGAGGCTCTGGTAGGCCCTGACTATGAGGGCTCTGCTTTCTGAGGAGTTTAAGCAGCCACGCAGCCTGTGATTAGAGGACTGCACAGTGAGGCCCTGAGATCAGATCCTAGGCACGAACTGGCCATTGTCACTCAGATACAAACACGTGCCTCAGCCCATCACTGGCCATACCTTGACAACACCAACCCCACGCAGCCTTAAGAATTCACGAGTGCCAGCCAAACGTTAGCTGGGCTTCATCTATACAGGCCTATCAGGGTGATATTTCTACCATGTCATCTGTGGAAATGACAGGTATCCTATGCCTGAAGCTACATGCACTATACCCAGATTACCAGAGTACCTGCCCCAGCCTTCTTATGAAAACTGTATTCCATCTGCTCTATCTCGTAACCTCTGCAGGATACACAGGGCAAGACACATCGATTAGCTGAAACAGCAACATCAATACTACATTTAGAGTCTACCTAGAACTAGACAAACAGTCTATGAGACGCGCACCTTGGGACACATTGCCAGGCAACAGTCTTACGCTGCGGAATGGGAAAGGGGAACTGACCTCTCCAGTATCCAGCTCATCTTCTTTCCCAACAACTGACAGTGATGCTCTAGTTGGCTTTCTTGTGTCTAACTGGTCTACCTCAAATACCAATTCTTAACTGGTTCTCCTAGCACACCATCTGCTAGCTTGCCAGCTCTTCAGAACCGGAAATAAACTTCACTAATAGCTGAAGTCAAAACTAAGCTTCTGGGATTTGAGGTGCAGCTTGACTAGCATGTTTAGGGCCCCATGATGAACTCCTAGCACCTCAAAAGTAACAATAGTGACAGCCTCATCCCACCTCCTTGGTTACCTTACGTTTGTCCTTTTACAGCTTAGGTGTCACCTTATTTGTTGTTTTCTTCAATTCTACTCAAGGCAGAAGCTTCCAGTTACAGGCAGGCCTGACCACACCTCAAAAACCACACCAGTCGTCCTGATCTACAATGCTTGTATTTTTTTTCCCTCCAACACCTCTCTCCACATTTTTTTTCTTGTGTGTGTATACCAAATGTACGCCAGGCAGTAATCTAGATTATACAGATACAGCAGTGTGTGGGGAGGAACAGAAGAAAAGGAAAGAGGAAACCTTGTTTTTCTAGAGCTAACATTTTACTGAGGGGCAGAGAATAGTACATATCGGTGAGCTCAGATGGTAAAGTGCAGAGACTAGTACTTCAGGGAAATGAAAGGGTGCCAGGGCAGGTGACAGACACACAGGTCATATCCCACCAAGTCACACTGATGTTATAGACAAAAGGGACACATCCAGATATGCGGGAGAAAGCATTCTGGAAGAAAGAATCTCAGAGGCTGAAGGTCTTGAAGGTTCTAGTGCCAGGAAGAAGACGGCAGCATGAAGAAAGAGAGTGAAGGAAGATGGGAGCAGAGAGGCCACAGGCTTTGGGGAGTCAAGCACATGGCCCTGCAGATGAGTCTAATCACCACTTTCCAGGAGACACGTGTGAGGGTTTCAGGAGAGAAGTGCAACGAGTCATCTTTCAAAGGCGAGTGGCTGTTTCAGGATGAAGAGATGTGACACATTCTTGTGTCCCCAACACCCACTGCATACAAAGCTATCTGCTTTCATCTGACACCTGCAGTACCCACATGCTATTAGGCTCAGGTAAAATCAACTCTGAGCTGTATGAGTTTTCTGAGGATCCATAAATCAGCAAGGTTTGAAGAGGAAAATGCGATGTTGCAAACATAGCAAGCACCTGATGAAAGGACCCAATAGAGGCTAAAGAGGCTGCAGCTGCTTTCCTTCTGTCTGGAACTTCATCGCCAGTGCCGAGGGCCCAGAGAGCACAGAGGTATTAATTAGGGTGGACAGACTGCGGGCACTAACCACTACACTGCTCTGTATGAGAGTGCACTGGCAGGAAGGCACTGTAAAGCTCACACACCATTTCAGCTTAGAGACAAGCGATAGAAGCTACAAGGAGGGGAAAATGTATGGCACCGACAGCATCCCTTAGGCTGGGGTTTCCCCGGGAAACTACCATACTTTCCATCAGCTGCTGCCCCACTGTGAGCTAGGCCCTCAGTGCTTCCCAGCACCTCTCAGAATGTCTGCACTTTGCCTTGTCTCCCTAGTCTCGGACACATGGGCCAGCAGGGCAGCAAACAGAGCACAGCACTGTACAAACCTTTGCTGCACCTAGCGTACAGCTGTCTGCGGACACCGGGCGGTACTCATTCAGTTTTAATGAGATAATCTGTGGGCTCATTCTGAAAATAGAAATGAGTTCTTACTTGTAACTGCAGAAGGGCTATGGAAGCATAAAGGGCTGGAGGCAGGGGAGCAGAACAGAAAACGGGCATGATAAAAATGGCACCACCTGGGCCACACTCCACAGCTGGGTAAGAAACAAAGCTAACAAGGGCTGTTGGTTTAACTTTGCCAACCTTTAACCTACGGGGAGAAAACCAAGTTCAGTAGTTGAAGACTTTACACGGTTGTTCCTTAGAAAGACCTGGGTGGAAGGACAGGAAACCTGCTCCTGTCCAAGGAGAATGAACGACTGACTGGTGAAAGAGGCATACACTTGGCGGGCGTCTGCAGACGAGTATTTCATACCACGCTCATGTCTACATCTAGCTACCCACCAGCAGGCTTGTTAACAGATACTTTAGAAATCTACGCCATGTCAGCATATGTGGTGCACAAAAGGAACAAACACTAGAATTACTTCTTTACAACTACATTCACATATCCTGGGTAGAATAACCAAAAACTGTCTGAAGAGCAAGGGCATATGCCAGGCATTTGTATGGAACCTAATCTACTGGTCAAAGTCTAAAGGAGGGACAAAGAAATTGGGAAGAGGGGTGACAGTCTTTGGGAAATACTATACTATGAGACTTTTAACATAGTTTCCATCTTTATTTAACCACCAACTTAAAAAAAAAACATTATTATTGTTACTGTGTGTGTGCATGTGCCCTGTGCCTGTGTGTTTAGGCCAGAGAATAGCTGGCAGGAGAAACGTCTCTCCTTTATCATGTGGGTGGTTCCCAGGGTCAAACTCAGGTCATCAGTTTTGGTGATGTGCCTTAAGCTGCTGAGCTACCTTGCCAGCCTGTTGCAGAATGTTTGTTCAACTATGCAAATGTGTTGCATTTGTTTATGTTGCAGAATATTTGTTTAACTATGTAAAGATATATTGCATTTATTTGATCATGTAAAGATGTGTTGCTGTTTTACCCTGCCTCCTTAAGGCACCTGACTGGTCTAATAAAAAGCTGAACCAATAGTGAGGAAGGAGTTATAGGTGGGCCCTATGGGCAGGGAGAATAAGTAGAAAGAAGAATTTAGGCTCAAGGAGAAAGAAAAGGAGACAAGTGCCACACAGACACAGAGGAAGCAGGAAAGTAGGACTTACAGAATGAAATAAAGGTAAAAGGCCCCAAGGCAAAACGTAGATGAACAGAAACAGGTTAAGTTAAAAGAGCTAGTGGGACAAGCCTGAGCTAAGGTCAAGCACTCATAATTTATAAGTCTCTGTGTCTTTATTTGGGAGCCGGGTGGTGACCCAAAGAACATGTCAACTACACCAGCCATTCAGCCTGCGTAAGTCTGGCCGTAAATATTTATGTGGTTCATACTAGTGGCAGATGGCCTTGGTTTAGTTCCAAAGAAGTGAATGACCTGTTGGCATCTGTTGGTCTCACTGCTGACACTGTGGCATCAAGGACATTCATCTGTTGGGATGACTCCAGGTCAATAAATGCTACTGATAAATGAACAACGCACATTTAAATAGAATGGTTATGAGTATTTTCAGTTTTCAGGAAACAAACTCTTCACTCTAGAAAGAAAGGGGATGTCAATGAACTCATTAGTCAAGAACTGCAGCTTATTTAATTTGATATTCACACTGGCATCTTGGAAATGTCCAACCTATATAATTTTAAAATAGAAAATATTGAAGTCATAATGGCATTAATTTGTCATATCTAAACTATTTGAAAACTGTTCCTCATTAAGAAAACAAACAGCGACTGAGAACTTACAGGAAAAGTAGGACTAGGTAAAGTAATCTAAAAAATCAAAAGGGGTTAAGACAAAGGGTGGAAAATAGAACAAGAAATCAACTGCTAGATAAGAAACATTTATTTTTTTCTATCCTAAAACTGCAGAAAAACTGCAAAGCCAGGACTCAACGTGAGAGGTTTTTAGATAGAAGGTGCACTCCTTATGAGTCAGTCTCAACTAGAAAGGATTTTCACCTGTTTCCCCACATTTTCCCTGGGTTCCCAGAAAACTCAATTATGCTTCAGTCTTCTATTATCTGGTAAATAAACTGAAAAACGGAGCTCAATTCCACCATGAACTAACCATTATCCCTCTAACAGCAAGTAACTTATGGAACTCCACCAAGCATAGGACGATTCCAGCCAAGGATATAGGAGCCAGTTTTTGCATCTTTATCCTACTTTGAGGCCTTATTATTTTATGTGTATGGTGTTTTGCTGAATGGATGTCTGTGCACCATGCCTGTGCATCGGATCCCTTGGAACTGGAGTGATGGTCATGAGCCACCATATGGATGCTGGAAGCCAAATCCAGGTTCTCTGGAAGAGCAGCCGGTACTCTGAACCACTTAACCAGCTGTTCTCAAACTGTAGATCGTGACCCTTTTGCGGGGTTGAATGAGCCTATCACAGGAGTTACCTAAGACCATTGGAAAACACAGATATTTACATTACAATTCATAACTGTGGCAAGATTACAGTTATGAATACCAACAAAAATAATTGTATGGTTGGGGGTCACCACAACATGAGGAAATGTATTAAAGGGTTGCAGCATTAGGAAGGTTGAGAACCACTGGCTTAAACCATCGCTCCACCCCCATGGTGCCTTTGTTGTGGTGGTTAACAGGGACTGAATGAACCCAGGTCTCCCACCATAACTAGATAACATTCTCCTACAGAACCACATAATAAATTTATTTTTAAACATTAAGAATTATCCGTTTGCTTGTTCTGTAAAATGAGCTGTGTGTGTGAACACGGGTGCACATGTCATATGTATGGTGGTTGTCAGAGGACAATCACGGATGACAATGCTCCTTTTCATTGCCTTTGAGCCAGGGTTTCCCTGCTGCTGCCAGCAGGCTAGCTGGCTGCTGGGTTTCCAGGGACTCCACTGCCCCCGCTCCCCAATATGAGTACTTGTGCTACAAACCTGGTTTCTCCAAAGCTCTAGGGATTCACACTTGGGTCCTCACAATTTTACCTACAGGGTCATCTTCCTAGACTCTCATTTTAAGATGTGAGATGGGATCTCGCTAAGTTGTCTGGGCTGGTTTCAAACATATAATCCTCCTGTACCAGCTTCCAGGTAACTAAAACTACAGCATTTGCCAGCATTCTCAACTCAGTATTTTGAAGAATAAGGTATTAAAATCAGCAAGTGATGTTTATTTCTTCCCTCCTTAGTCACAGAGTCTATGACTATCAAGCTAAGGGATAACCACATCTATAGAATTTCTGGACTAAATACAGTAAGATACATCAAAGAGTTTCCTCTAATTGACTGTTTAGCTATTTGTTTAAAATGTTGTTAGTTTATTAAAATTTTCACAATATATTACTTTTTCCAACAACATAAGCCAATATGAAAATATTAAAACCCAGAGTTCCTGTCAATATTTAATAAGACTATTCTTTAAAAAGCCTTATATACTTCAAGTTCAAGTATCTCAGCAAACCAGAGCTTTGCTCTATGTACAAGACTGTGCCCAAAGCAAAAACATTAAATATATAATTTTAATAATGAAAACCTACAGTATTAGAAACCAAACCATGTAGAGAAAAAAATCAAATCATTTAGGTGAAAGGGTAACAAACACTCATTGAAGGATAATGCAGCCTTCAGGGGAAATATGCATATGAATAAAGTTTATGAAACTGGTTCAGTGCCTCTGCAGAGAAAAATTTTAGTTTATTTTAAAGCTGCCTATAAAATGCTTTCATTATTGCAACATGAATTATTTATAGAAAAGTATGAATTTAACTTGAAAGTTTACAATTTTATTGAAGGATCTTAGGAATTATGAGGGAAGTCAGGAATATATCACTTTATGTATATAATATTTGGGCAATTCTTTAATTATACAATTTCCAGAGAAGTTAAGATTTTCTATTATCTGACCCAGGGACACACCTTTCTGTTCTTTTTCCTTCTCAGCCTTAAAAAAGGAGATTGAAGCCGGGCGATGGTGGCGCACGCCTTTAATCCCAGCACTCGGGAGGCAGAGGCAGGCGGATCTCTGTGAGTTCGAGACCAGCCTGTTCTACAGAGCTAGTTCCAGGACAGGCTCCAAAGCCACAGAGAAACCCTGTCTCGAAAAACCAAAAAAAAAAAAAAAAAAAAAAAAAGGAGATTGAGATACTTCTTTCATTTTAAAATTTACACAGAATGGCTCTTAAAGTTGACAGTTGATAAACATTATTCCTGTAAGACACAAGCTCTAGTTTAAAAACCAGGAATGCCTCAAGTTAGTAAGCCATTTCCTGGTGTTCCTGAAGTTAACAGAGTATTATGAGCTGAGCGTTTGATGTGAAGTTTGCTGGAGCAGAACCACGTGTTCCACTGAGAACATTCAAACAGATGCTGTATTTAGACGATTCCTTTTAACCAATTTTCTGATTAGTCCTTAATGATGCGAGGGCTCTCAAGGGGGCCACAGAGTGCTTGAGCATTGTTTGTAGTCTACAGCCTTTTGAGCTTTTCTATTGAGAACTAAGAGAAAATTACCCTGACTTACACAATCATGTTCCAACATAAAATAAAATTCTTAATTTTTAAGACATCTCCCCCTACAGCAGCTCAAGGGAAAACACATTGTGGTACCAAAACTGAGTGAGAGTTTCTTTGTTTTCTCGGTCAGTGACCTGGAGAGCTGTGGTGACTGACTAGGCTAGAACCTGTGTGCTCCTGGAGTAGTCAGTCGGCTTCAGTTGTATATGAGAAACTGCTCCATATCCCCTAACTTTACAGAACATGAATTCCTTAATTAGCACGAGAAGTGTCAATTTATGAACACCAGAGGGCAGTAAAGCACTGGAAAGAATATTTAAATTACAGGCCTAAAAGAGGTGTGTCAGTATATTCTTTTTTTAAAACCAAAATCCTAACACTTTAATGAAGTTATTTGGTTTTGTGCTGGTGACATATAAAGCATTCTTTAGTACATCATTTTGGATGCTACTTACTTTGCAAAATCCAAATAAGAAATGTGTCCATGATAAAACCCTGGCTTCATCTCGTTCCAGGTGGTAATATTCTTTACAAAGCGTACCTAGAAGAGGAGGACATATCATTACCTCGCTGCAACGTAAAGGAAATGGCATCTGACCCCTGTGAGCACCCTTCAACAACCCCCACCCCGTTCCTCCGTTCCTGAGGTCTGCAGCGGGAGCCTCCAGGCTTCTGGTCTGAGGGGGCCGGCCAGTCTCCAGTGTCCTGGTTGTGGGTGCTGAGAATTTTAACCCTAATGTTCACAATTTTTGAATAAAAGTTTTGTTCTTTTGGCACACACACAAAAAGAAGGAAACGGCATCTGAGAGCAGCAAAACACCGCCCACTCGGGAGCAGGATAGTGATGGAGGAGGGTCGTCTTTCTATCTGTTGATTTCATTGGTTAAGCAATAAAGAAACTGCTTGGCCCTCATAGGTTAAATCATAGGTGGGTGGAGTAAACAGAACAGAATGCTGGGAGAAAGAAGCTGAGTCAGAGAGTCGCCATGATTCTCCCACTCCAGGCAGTCGCAGGTTAAGATCATTCCTGGTAAGCCAGCTCGTGGGCTATACAGATTAATAGAAATGGGCTAGTTCAGGTGCGAGAGTTAGCCGAGAAAAGGCTAGATATAATGGGCCAAGCGGTGTTTAAAAGAATACAGTTTCCGTGTAATTATTTCGGGTAAAGCTAGCCATGTGGGCGGCCGGGTGCTGAGGACACAGCCCCGCCGCTCTTACTACTACAGGATAGAGTCCCAGAACTTCGACAATTACAGAGCTGGAAGACACGTTTGAAGTAAAGGCAGATAGTGAAATCGGTATGTACTAATTTACCACACCCAGGAACAGTGGAGTACACAAGGTGGTAGGTGGTGCAGGGGTAAATCATGGATGCCAACTTGACTAAACTGGAATCAACTAGTAAGCACAGCACAGCTGTAAGAGATTCTCTTGGCCAGCTATTTACTAGAATTGGAAGTACACAAAAAGTTAACACGAAAAATTGTATAGTGCACTTAATTATTTTAAAGAATTGAGAAAACAGCTAGTTAACGAGTTTGAGTGCCAGCAGCTCCACAATTTCTCAAAGGCAGTCAGTCTGCACAATAAGCCGGAACTGGTCAGGACTCCCTTCTGGAGAGGAGATACTCACAGCAAGGCCACTGCTCTCCACTGCAGCGACACCAGTCCCAGAAGACCAGCGTCCGAACTGTTGACACTGTGTCAGCCTTTCGTCTACATCAGGCCCGAGTTGCATGGCCCTATCCTACAGCATCTGCCTTTGGGCTTCTGACATTACCGCAGTGAGTGAGGATGAGTGCTTTCTCCAGGAGCCTGATGGGAAGTTAGGAAGGACACGACAAGTGCAGCTCACAAGTCGGGAAACGTCCACGGGATAAAACAAGGTCCTGGACAGTTTAGGCTTAAGGGACGCATTATTAACTCATACACTGAGGCAAATGGTAGTAACATTAAGAGCCACAAACATACATGTATGTGTATGAGGTTCTTGTGCTCTTTCCTATTCATTCTTTAAAGTCAGCACCAAGTAGAATAAAAATATAAAATGGCAAGTGAAAAATAAAGTATTAGATAATCCAAAATCATGCACAACATGAAATGTGTTTGTAATACTAATTATGTTGGGTCCTATGTAAATCAAGTATTTCTACCAAAAATAAAGAGGGACTGGAGAGATGGCTCTGTGGTTAAGAGTACTGGCTACTCTTCCAGAGGAAGGGGAACCTGGGTGGATTCTCAGCATCCACATGGCAGCTCACAACCACCTGTACTTCCAGTTCCTGGGGATCTGACGCTCTCTTCTGGCCTCTACAGTCACCAGTCATGCAGATGGTGCACGAACATACATGCAGGCAAAACACTTATAATAAATACACTCATTTTAAAAAGAAAAGAGGAGGAAGAAAAGGAAGAGGAAAAAGAGGAAGAGGAGGATGACGAAGGGAAAAAAGAGGTAATTTTTCACTGTGTAAGACATGCTCAGAAACTCAGATATTTTCCAAAAGTGGAGCTAGATGAAATTCTAAGGAAATGCTGCTGGAGAACGCAGAGGTCAGAGAGAACCAGAGCACACAAACATGGAGTAGAACATGTAAGAGACTCACAGAAACAGGAGTCAGACGTACACGCCAAGCGTCCTCTCTTACCCCCAGACATTCCTAGGATGGTCACTAGGAACCTGAGGCATTCTGAGGATAAATGACACGTCCCACCTGTGCTCTCTAACATGGGGAATCTCAGGAGGTTGGGTTAGACGGCTGTTAGTTTTCTCAAACTTGAAAATGCAAACCAAGCCACCCAGAATTGCTGTGGAGATAGATCCCAATGCAGCAGTTCTGAAGCAGTGTCTGGAATTCTGCACTTCTAATAACCCTTTAGGAGGTGCCGTTGCTCACACCCAACCACAGTGAAGAACAGACTTTCAGAAAGGATGGGCTTAGGAACCAGCTCTTAGCTTTGTTAATGTGAGGCTTGTTTTGTGGTGTTAGCAAAGAAGGCCTGAGGGCTACAGAAACTCTTGGGCAAGGTTATCCTCACACTGTTGCAAAACAATACACTGAAATCCAGCAGGTGTTTTGGTAATCACACCAGCTACTACAGTACACAAAACAAAGAGGGTGCAGAAGCAGTGAACCCTGTCTACTTTGTACTCATTCTCTGTAACCCCTACCTCTCCAGTGAGGGCTTAAGTCTACTACAAGCACGCATTTCACACACAGTTCAGATTAAAATACTTCCAGTCTGTTAGAGGCAGGCGTAGAGAAAAGGCATGAATATTATGCTATATCCAATCCTGAACTTATTAGTGAACCAGAGTTTTAGAGGTAGAAAAGAACAAGGGAATCCTGTAGTCTTTACTTTTCAAGGAACACTGAAAACCACATTATCTTAAACTGGGGGGGGGGGGGGGGGGCTGTCTCAAGAGGCTTCAAATGAGAAGAATTTCAGTATGTTGCCTAAAGATTGTTCTTGTGATATTTTGGTGAAGAAAGTGGCTGCCTTTTGCCCTTGTCAGAAGTCTGCCTGGGACTAAGGTGAAGAGACTTGGATTAATTCTGTTGGCAAAGGAAATCTGGCTATCAGTGGTGACTCAAATGAAGACTTCTAATGAAAAGGAGCAAGCTGAGAAAGGTAAATATGAAATGTAAAATCTGAGGAGAAAAGGAGCACCAGGAAGTCAAACGGAGCTAAATTCTCTGCTCAAGGAGATAAACAGATTAAGAAATGTAATAAAGGGCAAGATCCCACCCAGCTAAGTTTCCAAAATGTAAAAAGGAATTTAAGAAAAGGTTTAAGAGCCAGGTGTAGTGATGCATGCCTTTACTGCCAGAACAAATAAAAGTCTTCTGCACTCAGAAGGCAGAGGCAGGCAGAGCTCTGAGCTCAGGACAGCCAGGTCTACAGAGTGAGTTCCAGAACAGCCAAACCTAGGCAGGGAAGGCAACCATGGAAAACAGAAAGCTAGTGTAGATGCAACTGAACAAGGGGTCATATTCCAGACCCAGCAATCAGCAGAACTTGGTGTCTTTGGCCACGTGGTTCTGACGTTAAAGATAGAGGAAAGGGGCTATGGAATTTGCCTTTGCAACTACGGAAAACCACTAAAGCCAGGCATGTGTCAGGGCTTTTCCTGAACAGGGGCCCAGAGAAGCTATTGTATGAAGCTGTGAAGTTGAAGCCTGGATTGCCTTGAAGAACCCAAGACGTCGAAAATGCCAGAGCTGTGGGATACTTACTGAGGAGAGCTGCTAACAGGGAGTGGAGCCAGTCCAAGAAAAGGAAAGGTGCTATAGTCAACAAAGCTGAAAAGGGTTGGAGATCTGAAGAGCACTTTGACATCAGACATGGAGATGCAGAGTTTTGAGTGTGTCAAGCTGGTTTTTGGTCTTGTTTTGGTCCAGTATTTTCTCACTGCACTCTCTCCTCTACGTTTTGGAATGGTAATGTATATCCTATATCATTATATATTGGAAGTATGTGGTCTGCTTTTTGATTTTGACTTTACAAGAGCATACAAACTGTTAAATAGTATGAGAACATTATAGACGATGGGGACTTGGGAAGTTGGACTGAACGCATTTTTGCATTATGATATGGCTACAAGCCTTTGGAGCCCAGGAAGGGTATGTGGTTTGGAAGAAAATGGCTCCCAAAGAGAGCAGCACTAATGGGAAGTGTGGCTTTATTGGAGTATGTATGGTCTTGTTGGAGGAAGTGTAGAGACAGTTCACTTCCTGCTGCTTTTGGATCAAGATGTAGAGTTCTCCAGCACCACGTCTACCTACTCACCATCATCTCCCCAACCGCCACCCTCCCTACCATGATGGTGATAGACTGAACCTCTGAAACTCTAAGCCAGCCCCCCATTAAATGCTTTCTTTATAAGAGCTGCTACAGCCATGAATCTCTTCACAGCAACAGACACCCTAACTAGGACCAGGGCTAAGTGGTGCTTCCCACTCTTTCCTCTGGAACACAGCTGGAGCACGGGGGAGTGCCCTTTACAGGGGTCACTTTCAACCACGCCCCAAGCTGTCTCATGGAGATGCTGTGAGTAAGCCATTAGAAAAGGTCAGCTTGGATGGCCTCCCTTTGAAAGTATCTGTTGAGCCGCTTTTCCTTTTAGCCATGTTTAATATTTAGGCTCTAGTTTCCAAATGCTCCCCGTTTCCATCTCCACTTTTCCTCCACCCACCTGGTCCCCGCTCCCCACCTATCATTTTCCGCCCTCTCACTCCCGCACCACACGCTGGGTTCTCCCCATTTGTTTTCTTCTAGCAGTCCATGCCAGGGCATGCTGCCCACAGGGTTTGGCTGAGTCACCCAGTGCATTTTACAGATTCTTCCTTTTATACCAGGCGAAGGGCAATAAAACCCAACAGCATCAAATGACGTTTAGGAGGCTGAAAACACTGGACACTGGCAGAGGGAGAAGAGAGAATACTAATAAAAGTTTCTACACTCTGACTGAAGCATGCTATCAAAAAGGATGGTTCGGAAAGGGTAGTTAGATACAGTACATGAAAATAATGTTTTTATGGCTAGCCTGGAGCAGATTCTAAACTATGACTTCTGTCGGGTTTTATAACTCAAGCAGAGCCAGGCTAGCGAGTAATCACAAGACACCTTTAGGGAAAACACAAGCAATGTAGGTGGTGGTCCATGATTTATTTGCTTGTTGAATCGGACCTGAACCAATTCTAAAGGAAAGAGCTAGGAAAGCACCTTTGCATGAACAGTATCTGGGCCTACATTCACGACAGGCTTGACTTCAATCACAAAAGAGCTCCTTCTGCTATCTGAAAGACTGGGGTATCCCTGAATGCCCTGGCATGCTTCCAACTTTGTAATTACTATCTATTGAGATTAAGACTACTATTAACTTGAGTAATTACTATTCACCAATTCCTACTGATAAATTTACTTTAAATAAACATTTCTTGTCTAGCCATAGGCATATTGTTTAAGGCTAAACCAGAGAGAAGGTTTTCTATACTCAGGAAAACTAGTGAGAGGATAGAAAAAGCCTAAGCTCAGCTGCAACAGAGGGCACAGAGTCTGAGGTTCAGACCTGAGCTGCTCAAGAGTCCTAAATCACCCAAGAAATATCAACCTTCCATCAGAGGATTTACTCTGCTTATAGCTGGAACCATGGTGCTGTGGTCAGTTAAGGACTACCACCAAAATCGAGGCTGGCTCATTTGTTTGCACATTCATCATTTAACAATGTATCAACTATCCTCAATGTCTTGGTTACCCATTTGAGGCACAAGGCATGAGGCAAATAGTGGACAAGCAAGATGTCTGCCCTCAAAGGCAATACAGTACAGTAGAGGAAAACAAAAAGAAATAAAACCAATATGTAACCTAATTTTATAAACTGATTAGTAACAGGAGTGATGTGGTTCCAATACTTTGGAAGGAGCATTTAATATAGCACAGGATGACTAGTCAAGGTTCAAGACACTAAAAGGATAACATGAAGACAACTGAAGGAGAAATTTATTCTACAAGAAGGTAAGAGCAGAGGTCTTGAAGTGAGGAAGGCCTCATACAGTCAATGAGCCAAAAGGCTAGTATCTAGTGGATAAGAAATTTGGATGCTGTAGGGAAAATAAGAACATGAATTTAAAGATAAATAAAACTTTCTGGAATGATCTCAATGTGTCTTTGTATACCATTTAACTGTGTTCTAAATCACTGATCCTCAAATTGTAGCATCAAGTGGAAGCTTTTTAAAAATTCAGAACATCAAGCTCCATTTAGGTCTTCAGAGTAAGAACCTGCACTTTGACCAGTGATTAGCTTACATATAAAAGGTTCCAAATGCTTAGCTGCCATGTTGCTCAGAGAAGTTAACATAGCAAACTAACTAGGTTCTAATGAAAATGAGCACGAGTAAGCTTGAGAGTAAGTTAACAAAACACACATGCATATACAATAGAAATATCTAAATGTGTTGTCCTATAGGGCTAGATACTTTAAATGTTTAAACCAAGAAGGCTCACAAATAATCAACTAGGCATATGAGAAGAGACTGGATTTAAGAGGAACACACAGGATGCTGCCAATCACACTACTGTTCTTACCTAAAAGAGCTGTGTCTCTCAGCAATTCTTTCTCTTAAAAAAAAAAGGTATTTTATTTTTTATGTGTATGAGTATTTTGGCTGCATGTGTCTCTGTATACATGCATGCCTGGTGCCCACAGAGGCAAGAAGAGGAACTTGGATCCCTTGGAACTGAAGTTACCAATGCCTATGAGGTAAGATGAGTGCTGGGAATCAAATCTGGGCCCTCTGGAAGAGCAATCAACACTCTTAACCACTGAGCCACCTCTCCAGTCCTTGCCAATTCTTTTTAATCACCTGAATTAAAGGCCACCTCAAAAACCAAACTCTAACAAAGGTCACTTCATTTTAATCACTTAGTTTCTTGTGCTTTATATTCTATTAATTTCTTCTTTAAAAACCTTTCTTCTCCAACTGTCCCAACTGCTTAATTTCAGACAGGAGGCTAAGGTAGAACATCCCTGCATATTTGAAGCCATCCAAAGCAACAAAATCTACACTATGGAAAAGGCAAAACGGTATGGAGCCAACATTCAAACTGCTTACCTAGACAGTTATCCTTAACTGTTAATATACTGCAACTTCAGGTGTGCTGTCTCTATGTGTAGACATACTCACTGTTCTCAAGTACATGAGAAAAGCACACACCCACACTTCATTCTTACATTGTGTACTGCTTATGAACAAGGACCTTATTGTTTTAAATCAAATGTCCAACTACATACAGATCTCACATCTTTGCTTTCCACACCTTAGTCTCCTGTAGTCTGAGCCTCTACCCCAGCACCTTGTCCTGTTGGTTGTCACAACATTGGAACTTCAGCAAAGAGAGGGGAAGTTGTTTCCCAGGATGTTCTAAGACATAAATGTCTGCAGTTATGTCCAGGTAAAGCATTTTGGTGAGATTATCATCACTGATGTTTCCATTATCCTCAATTTCTGATTCTGTGTCTTAGGCTCTCAAGTCAATTATATAAATCTCTTTCAAAGACATGCCCTGGCTTTTCATTTCATTGGTATTTCTCCCAAAGACTGTGGCACAATCTTCATATGTATCACATGTTCAGTAAGGTTAAATGACACACTTGAGAGCAAAGCTGGTAACTTTCCAGGATGGCTAGGAGGCCATTGCTGTCATCCCACTGAACAGCTCTGTATTAGACTAGACATGCTTAGTGTTTTGCTTCTAAACTAAGAGAAAAGTAATTCAGCATGTAAGGAATTGGTGCCTAGTATGGTTCATACATGATGTGCAGTGCTGGGCTGGGTGGGATGAGCTGGATTGGGTAGGACTGGATTGGATTGGATTGGATTGGAGGAGCTCCATTTCGATACATGAGCATCCAAAAGGAGCAGGGTCTCCTATCACAGCCACAGCTTTTTTATGAGGCAATGGGGCTTTAAATGGAGGGTCTGTACAACAGCACACTCACTAAAGTCAGACATAGATTTGAAGCTATTTGCTTAGAGAGGTCTAAAACCACCCGTAATTTCTCCTTAATTTGCTGAATATTATGATATAACATTAAAACAGAGCAATAGTATAGAATATGGAATACTTAAAAGCTGACTTCAGAGTAACGTAGTCTTAAGTTTGCGTTCAGATGAAGCTCTTTGGGTTGTAAGGGAAACACTCTAAACATGCCATGCTAATGATAGGGAGCCCCAACATGGTTTGTTTTTAGAAAACAGCTTCTACACAGGAGATGAGAAAACATTACATATGCTGTATCGGAGGACACGTCTGTGTAAGCCACTCCTAATTAGGACCAGGTTTTGAGTTACTGGCTGACATTTGGGATATGTCATTTAATGCTTAAGACCACTTCCCTAAAGTGTCTACAAAGAACACAAACAAAAACCAAACAAACCTCTCAGTGCTGTTCACTATACAAGCTGACTGCTTTAGGCCAGCACTTCTGCTTCTCTGCGCCCTCCTTATGTATAAATACCAAGTGCTGCAAGGAAAGCAGAGGTTGGAGCCCATCCAAATGCAACTGGAAAATGCAGCCACGGTGCTGATAAATGTCATGTGTGCCGAGCGTCTCCACATTCACATTTCATGATGGAAAAAAGCAAGCATGTCACTGCCAGAAAACTTCGGAAGGTTGGACACAAAATAAGTAAAAATTGGACAAACAAGTGAATCATAAAAAATACTGCTGAGGAAATCTGACATTGTTCTGACATGCTCCTTTTAAATCAAGGTAAGATATGCAATGCAAAAATGCAAACCCACTACGCGGAATGCAAAATTAATATTTAGTAGGCTGTCCCTTGAGATATACAGTACTGTGAGTTTTTTTTAAATAACCAAGAGTGTAAAAAAGCTTATGTTTCCTTTTATTTACAGAAAATTGTTTTAGCTAACAGACATATATTTTGGGTTCTATGTAAAATAAATTATCTTATAAACAACCAAAAAGTAGATGGGTAGGTGATATGTATCTACCACTAGTCTTCAAAACCTGTATGAGTTTTCTTCCCTCCCTGTTGAGTATAAGGGCTATAGATGCACTTACCACTGGGAAAATGTTCAAGTCCATAACAAAACAAGTTCCGCTGCTTTCGAACAGCTGAAGCCCTAGCTGCAGAAAGATAATGGATACCAGCTGGCTATTGAAGCCACTCAATGGTATCTGGGATTACCTAGGATTTTAGTTTCTTTTTATTATGGTCAAATACCCATCATCCTCAATATTTACAATGAGAAATTTATAATTATAGTCATCACTGCACGTGTGTGGAAAAGTGTAAACTACTTCTGAAAGAGATGAATAAACTAGATTTCATTTAACAATCTCATGTACTTTAAAATACTATTTTATGAAGGTACCTATCCACCCGATCATCCCAAACTCCTGACAATCAAAAGATAAGATTTTGATAAAGACACCAGCCACAGTCTGTTCTCCAGGAGGCTAATCTGTGGCTAATATGCACATGAGTTACCAAAGATGAAACTCAGGAAGCTATAAAGAACTGCATACAAGTATCGAGCCAATACTTCCTCATAGTAAATTGAGACGATAAAGTAACTTTTGCTGCAGGCATCTTATCAAGTTTAAAAAACAAAACAAAACAACCAAGCATTGGGCATGGCGGTGCACACCTGTAATGGAGCACTTGGGAGGCAGAGGCATATGGATCTCTGTGAGCTTGACGACAGCCTAGTCTACATTGTTAGCTTGAGGATAGCCAGGACTACACAGAGAAACCTTGTCTCAAAACCACCAACAACCAAGGGATTCCATATGGAAGAATATCAAAGCTGTGCCCAAAACTTCTAGCCATTTATCAGTTTGCTTATTTCACAAATACTTGACTACGGATTATATGGAAGAAAATATGTCAAGTATTTGGAAGATTATAAATTCGGGAAGAAGTTGGTTGTCCCCTCCCCACAAAAACTGACAACAGGGCTCGTATCCCTTTTAAGTCACTTCGTCCCCTGCAACACCAGATTTGAGGGAACACCAGAAAGCATTTTCGTGTTCCCTACGTGATAATTACCTGATCTTGCAATGACATTACTGGGTTGTTTTTGGTAGTGTTGATGTGGAGAACATGGTATCTGTTCTTCGCACACAAGTCATAGGCGATGTTGGTAAAGGAGGTGCTCGCAGTCTTGGGAACTCTGTTATAAATGATGACTATATCATCTTCTTCATCGAAAGCTGCATCTTGCCGAGGGCCATCCATTGTATGCCGCTGTTCAATTTCCCGGACTTCATGTCTTGCAATTGCCCTTTCTGTAAGGAAAAGAAGAGCCAAACTAAGTTCTTTACCTTTTTTTTAAACACCTTACTATAAGAAAACTTACAAATTAAAAAAAAAAAAATGCACACCAAAATTAACCATCACACGAAAGCCTGTATATCCCACTACAGAAATCCACACTACAGGAAAAAAAAAAAAAAAACAAAAAAAAAACCCGACTAATGCCAATACATTTCCAACAATCCCTACACCTAAGGGAACAACACAGAACAGCAGAAAGATTCCAAGTCAGAGAACCAGGACGTCTACTGTGAGATAGTGTCTTCCATATATGACAGGGAAGATGTATCCATATTATCTAAAAAATTATGGTCACTTAATCAAATCCTGTAGAATGACAGCATCAAGTGATATGCCACTGGGTATGGAGAAATTTCACCAGGTCCTACCCCAAGATGAAGGTATATATGGGAAATTATGGCTGCTAAGATGATGTGGGATTCCCTTCTGTATACTGTTAATATGTTTTCTTGCCATTGGTCATTAAAGAAGCTGCTTTTGGCCAATGGCATAACAGAGTAAAACCAGGTGGAAAATCTGAACAGATGTAGAGAGAGAGTAGGTAGAGTCAGAGAGACACCATGTAGCTGTCAAAGGAGAAAGATGCCTGTCCACAGGATCCTTACTGGT